>NC_092353.1:71172655-71312161 GCF_963676685.1 Mytilus edulis | reverse complement strand
TGTGTTCTTAGAGATGAAATGACCCTATTAGCGTGCATGTACCCGTTTCAGCACTGGCATAATACCCTGTTACTTATTCGTTCCTTTTTCGCTTTTAATGCGCAGGGTATACGTTGCACCTTGAAATAAATCGTTTTTCAATTGTGCCCATGTCTCTAGTGGTAACAATGTGTTCTTAGAGATGAAATGACCCTATTAACGTGCATGTACCCGTTTCAGCGCTCGGTTAATACCCTGTTACATATTCGTTACCTTTTCGTTACCTATTCACTTATAAAACGTTTGTTGTACGTTGCACCTTTTAGAAAAGGATTTTCAATTGTGTTTATGTCTCTGGTGGTAACAATGTATTTAGAGATAAAATGACCCTATTTGCGTGCATGTACCCGTTCCAGCGCTCGGTTAATACCCTGTTACTTAATTGTTACGTATTCCCTTTTCCCTATGCGTTACCTATTCGTAACTTATTCCCTATTCCCTATTTGTTACCTATTCGTTTCTTATTCCCTATTACCTATGCGTTACCTATTCGTTATTTATTCTCTATTCCCTATTCGTTACCTATTCCTCACTTATTCCTTATTCGTTACTTATTCGAGTTTTGACATCCTCACCCTTTTTAATTTTTGTCGAGCCTGCAACTTTTGTTGCAGAAAGCTTGACATAGGGATAGTGATCCGGCGGCGGCGGTGTTAGCTATCTTTTTAAAAACTTTATATTTTAGAAGGTGGAAGAACTGGATGCTTCATACTTTGTATATGGATGCCTCATGTTACGAAGTTTCTGTCAGTCACATGTAAAATGTCCTTGACCTCATTTTCATGGTTCAGTGACCACTTGAAAAAAAATTAAGATTTTTTGTAATGTTGAATTTTCTCTTATTTTAAGTAATAGGATAGTTATATTTGGTATGTGCGTACCTTGTAAGGTCCCGATGCCCGTCCGTCAGTTTTCACTTAACCTCGACCTCATTTTATGGATCAGTGAACAAGGTTAAGTTTTAATGGTCAAGTCAATATCTCAGATACTATAAGCAATAGGGCAAGTATATTCGGTGTATGGAAGGACTGTAAGGTGTTCATGTCCAAATCTGACCTTGACCTTATTTTCATGGTTCAGTGGTTATAGTTAAGTTTTTGTGTTTTGGTCTCTTTTTCTCATACTTTACACAATAGATCTACAATATTTGTTGTATGGAATGATTGTAAGGTGTACATGTCTAGCGTGCAGATGTCATCTGACCTTGACCTCATTTTCATGGTTGAGTGGTTAAAGTAAAGTTTTTGAGTTTTGGTCTTTTTATCTAATACTATATGCTATAAGTCAGCTATATTTGGTGTATGGAAATATTATATGATCTGTATGTCAGATGCGCAGGTTTTATTTGACCTCGACCCCATTTTCACGGTTCATTGCTCAGTGTTAAGTTTTTGTGTTTTGGTCTATTTTTCTTAAACTATAAGTAAGAGGTCAACTATATTTGTTGTATGAAAGCATTGTTAGCTGTACATGTCTGTCTGGCATGTTTCATCTGACCTTGACCTCATTTTCATGGTTCATTGGTCTTTGTTATCTTGGTTAATGTTAAGTTATATGACAGTTGTTATAAAGCTTTATACTTAAGACTATCAACATAATATCAATGCTTAGTAAAGAAGGCGAAACATTTCAGCGTGTGCACTCTTGTTTATATTCTTATCTCTTGTTATAGATCTAAATGTGTTGAGGTAAAATGACCTTTTTATGACCTATTTATATGTGTTTGTGCTCAACCGATCCTGTTGCTTTATGTTAGATACTTATTTGTTTATTATTTGATTTTTATACGTTCTAACTTTTAAATGTTTTATATTCGTATGTTTGAAGATCTGGTTCTTGGTTCGAAGAGGTGAAATCACCTTTTAGCGCTTGTATAAAAATGAACATTTTAGAAAATGATTTTCAATTGTGTTCTTGTCTCTGGCGGTAACTATGTGTTCTTAGAGATGAAATAACCCTATTAGCGTGTATGTACCCGTTCCAGCGCTCGGTTTATACCCTGTAACTTATTCGTTCCTTAATCGCTTTTAATACGCGTTGTGTACGTTACACCTTGAAATAAAACGATTATCGATTGCTTTCATGTCTTTGGTGGTAATTATGTGTTCTCTAAGTTAAAAAAAACCTATTAGCACATATGTACCCATTTCACCGCTACACTGATACCCTGTAACTTATTCGTTCCTTATTCACTTTTAAAAAAGTGTTTTATGCGTTGCACTTTAAAAAAGAAATATTTTTGTGTCTCTGGTGGTAACTGTCGGTTCTTAGAGGTGAAATAACCCTAATAGAACATATGTACCCGTTTCAGCGCTCGACTGAAACCCTGTTACTTATTGGTTGCTTATTCGCTTTTAATACGCGTGGTATACGTTGCACCTTGGAATAAATCGATTATCGATTGCTTTCATGTCTCTGGCGGTAATTGTGTGTTCTCTGAAGTGAAAAAAAAACCTATTAGCGCATATGTACCCGTTTCAGCGCAACGCTGATACCCTGTTATTTATTCGTTTCTTATTCGCTTATAAAACGTGTTGTAGTGGTTAGTGCATCGGACTTCTAACACAATGGTTCCTGGTTCAATTCCCGTTCGGGATGAAAATTTCAGGACCTCAATGTTCGGCTCTCCCTTGACACCATTTGCGAGTTAACGATGATAGTCCGTCGGAAGGGGACGATAAACGGCTGACCCGTGTTAAGAGAGAGCCATATCTCTTTCACGTTAAAGACACCCTTGTGGATTTCGAAAAAGAGTAGGCTGATGTCACTACAAGGCAGCACTCGCACCCGCAAAGTGGAAGGGATAAATATAAGTTGCAAAACTTGTTTCCCAATCCACTCTAAATAAATATGTTTAAATTAAAAAATAAAACGTGTGTTATGCGTTGCACTTTAAAAAAGAAATATGTTTGTGTCTCTGGTGGTAACTGTCGGTTTTCAGAGGTGAAATAACCCTAATAAAACATATATACCCGTTTCAGCGCTCGACTGATACCCTGTTACTTATTCGTTCCTTATTCGCTTTTAATACGCGTGGTATACGTTGCACCTTGAAATAAATCGATTATCGATTGCTTTCACGTCTCTGGTGGTAATTATGTGTTCTCCGAGTTGAAAAAAACCCTATTAGCGCATATGTACCCATTTCACCGCAACACTGATACCCTGTTACTTATTCGTTCCTTATTCGCTTTTAAAATGTGTGTTATACGTTGCACTTTAAAAAGAAATATTTGTGTGTCTCTAGTAAAAACTGTCGGTTCTTAGGGGTGAAATAACCTTAATCGAACATATGTACCCGTTTCAGCGCTCGACTGATACCCTGTTACTTATTCGTTCCTTCTTCGCTTTAAATACGCGTGCTATGCGTTGCACCTTGAAATAAGAAGTAACGGATAAGTAACAAGGTATAAGCCGAGCGCTGGCACGGGTACATACGCGCTAAAAGGGTTATGTCATCTCTAAGAACACATTGTTACCACCAGAGACCTGAACACAAATAAAAATCTTTTTTTAAAAGGTGCAACGTATAACAAACGTATTATAAGCGAATAAGTAACGAATAGGTAACGAATAGGTAACAGGGTATTAACCGAGCGTTGGAACGGGTACATGCGCGCTAATAGGGTCATTTCATCTCTAAGGACACATTGTTACCACCAGAGACATGGACACAATTGAAAATCCTTTTCTAAAAGGTGCAACGTACAACAAACGTATTATAAGTGAATAGGTAACGAATAGGTTGAAGGGTATTAACTGAGCGCTGGAACGGATACATGCGCACTAATAGGGTCATTTCATCTGTAAGAACACATTGTTACCACCAGAGACATGAACACAATTGAAAAACGATTTATTTCAAGGTGCAACGAATAACCCTGTGCATTAAAAGCGAATAAGGAACGAATAAGTAACCGGGTATGATCCGAGCGCTGGAACGGGTACATACGCGCTAATAGGGGTATTTCATCTAAAAGAACACATTATTATCACCAGGGATATGAACACAATTTAAAATCATTTTCTAAAAGGTGCAACGTACAACAAACGTATTAAAAGCGAATAAGTAACGAATATGTAACGAATAGGTAACGAATAGGTAACGAATATGTAACAGGATATTAACCGAGCGCTGGAACGGGTACATGCGCGCTTATAGGGTCATTTAATCTCTAAGAACACATTGTTACCACCAGAGACATGGACACAATTGAAAATCCTTTTCTAAAAGGTGCAACGTACAACAAACGTATCATAAGTGAATAGGTAACGAATAGGTAACGAATAGGTAACAGGGTATTAACCGAGCGCTGGAACGGGTACATGCGCTCTAATAGGGTCATTTCGTCTCTAAGAACACATTGTTACCACCAGAGACATGAACACAATTAAAAAACGATTGATTTCAAGGTGTAACGTATACTTACCCCGCGCATTAAAAGCGAATAATGAACGAATAAGTAACAGGGTAATATCCGAGCGCTGGAACGGGTACCTACGCGCTAATTGGGGTATTTCATCTATAAGAACACATTATTACCACCAGAGATATGAACACAATTGAAAATCCTTTTCTAAAAGGTGCAACGTACAACAAACGTATTAAAAGCGAATAAGTAACGAATACTTTACAGGGTATTATCCGAGCGCTGGAACGGGTACATATGCGCTTATAGAGTTATATCACCTCTAAGAACACAAATCTACCACCAGAGACAACAAAACAATTGAAAATCATGTTTTAAAAGGTACAACGTATGATACACGTATTATATGCGAATTATAAGCGAGTGATGGAACGAATTAAACAAGGTAATAGCATGCTCCGAAACGATGTACACCCTGCTAACATGTTTAACCCCACCACATTATGTTAGTGTGTGCCTGTCCCTAGACAAAAGCCTGAAATTAAGTAGTTATCGTTTGTTTTTGTGTTACATATTTGTTTACCGTTTATTTTTTTGTATATCAAATACGGCCGTTAGTTTTGTTGTTTGAATTGTTTGAAATTGTCATGTCTGGGCCTTTTATTGGTGACTACACGCTTTGGGCTATGCTCATTGATGAAGGCCGTACATTGACCTATAGTTGATAGTTTCTGTGTAATTTTGGTCTATTGTGGGGTGTTGTCTCATAGGCAATCATACCACATCTTTTTTTTTTAATGAAAGCGCTAACACGGTGATTTCATCCCTTCGAACCAAGATCCATCTTCTAACATACGGACATAAAGCAGTTAAAAGGTAGAACGTATAAAAATCAAATAAGGAACAAATGAGTATCGAACATAAAGTAAAAGGATCGGTTGAGCACAAACACATATAAATAGGTCATAAAAAGATCATTTTACCTCAACACATTTAGAACTCTTACCAGATATAAGAGTATAAACAATCAAAAAGGGGGAAGGATATTAAAATAAAATAAGTTACGAATAAGGAATAGGGAATAAGTAACGAATAGGTAACGATAGGGAATAGGGAATAAGTAACGAATAGGTAACGAATAGGGAATAGGGAATATGTAACGAATAGGTAACAAATAGGGAAAAGGGAATAGGTAACGAATAGGTAACGAAGAGGGAATAGGGAACAGGTAACGAATAGGGAATAGGGAATAAGTAACCAACTTGACGTCCATAGTTTTGAATGTTATCTCGTATCATCGTCATATGCCGAGAGTAAACATCCATCACATGTACTTATTTTCCAAAGTATCAACGATAAAGTTTCAATTCATACAAGCAAGCTAAAATACGAGTATTCAAATCTATCAAATATCAACGACTCAAACTAATAAAAAAAAAACCACGAGAACAATGAATTAACCGGAAATGTGTATCAATGAAAAAAATAGATTTTGAGTTGCTGTTAAAAGTGAGTTTACGATAGTGAAGGACTTCATGATTTGGCCATCTTAAAAAGATTTGATACGAGTTTTTTTTATATTAATTTGATAAAAGAAGATGTGATATGAGTTCCAATGAGACAACTATCCATCCAAGTCACAATTTTTAAAATAAACCTTAATTAAAGGTCAAAGTTCGATCTTTAACACGGAGCCGTGCATTAAACCAAACAGCAAGATATAACAATGTATAAAGGGCCCCAAAAAGAAAAGTGTAAAACTATATAAATCAGAAAACCAACGGTTTAATCCATATATAAACGAGAACGAGAAACACTTTTAATCCACACCAACAAACGACAACCACTGAAAATCAGATTCTTGACTTAGAACAGGTGCAAACAGATGCAATAGGTACCAACCTTCACCCTTATCTTAAACAATAGTGTATCATCATAAAATAGAAAGACACACTCGAAAATGACAACTGTAATGCCCTTACTCAATCAAAAGACATATTAACACATGTGAACATACATTGATCGAAAAAAATAGAAAAAAGGTATAATTCTAGCTGTCCATTTGTTTGTCTAAAATTATTCCAGCAGGTCTCGTGTCTGGATTATTTGTCTTTAAGTTTTCAAAGATTCTATTTTCGCTTTCCCTTAGTGTGTTGCCTATGAAGAAGCTTTGTGCACCAAGGGTTTCGATTTAATTTACGTTTGATGATTGCCATTGAAAGCATAACAATTGCAATCATGGCTTAGTTTCTCCTTTTTGAAAATACGTGTCAACATTGCTTACGAATGTATGCTATCGTCTGACCACAATTCTTTGAATTTTTCCTCGATTAAGGTGGTACACTACAGGGCGACAACTCTGTAAACATCAGCTGAACGTTTTAAATACGTTCTATTGATAAGGATTTTTTTCGATAACGTGTGTGGTTGGCTGGTGGACGTTTCGTCCCCGTTGATATCACTAGCCCAGTAGTAATCACTTCAATGTCGACATGAATGTCAATTATATTGACATTTTATAAATTTCGTGTTAACGAAATTATGAATTTTTCGAACTAAGGATGTTCTTATCCCAGGCAAAGATTACCTTTGCCTTATTTGGCATAACGTTTGGGAATTTTAGGTCCCCGATGATCCTCAACTCTGTAAAGCAAATATGTTTTCAAAATGTTATGAAAATTAAACGAGCCAAATTAAGTCAAGTCAAGGTGTTTGGTATCAAGCGAAACACTTATATCTGCATGACATGACCACAATAACCAATGCCATAGTGGAAATGAAACTGATCACTTTCATACATGTAGTTGATTCTTTTTGCTTGGGCTTTCATTTGGTGGGGGTGGGGGGGGGGGCGTAGGTTGTCAATCTTTGTTTTGTGGTTTGGTGCAACATTGATATGTCCGTTCTATGTTGTTTTCCAAAGATACAGAAAAATCAAATTTTACAATTTTATTACATCAAGTACTGCAATGGCCTATATCCTCTCTACGGACACACTTTCTGAAAAACACAATACTATAAATCAACAGACACATAAATATAACTAATACCTGAATTAAAAATTGAGATCTCATGATTTATATTTGTATTGGTTAGAAAATATTTGTCAACAAGTGAATATGTGAGCTACTGCTCACTAATGATACAATCGCCCGCTTAAAGTATTCGGCTACAAATATAACAGGAAGGTTTAAAGTGAGTTATCCGAAAACGCATCACACAGTTCAACTAACTTATATAACGACTTAACCCTAAATTCAGAAATACTATATAATAGTTGAGAACAGTGTGATTAAAATTTTCAACTTGGCTATCATGTGTAAAATGATACAAGTGTTCAGTAAACAGAAAGTTGTTCGGTGATGAATCTGAAAACGTCTCACATGATAAAACTGATTAATATTAATCCTAAAACAAATTTTAGATATCCTTGAATTGTAGTTCCTACGAAAAGTTTGATGAAAATTTCAACCCAACAATGTTAGATTTGTATAATTTGCTTTATATATATATATGTATATACCCTACGCACTAATATCAGAAATTCTCGTAGTGTAGATTCACAGAAAAGTGCGATGAAATGTCGTATTTCGATTAGATGACAGATATGGTATTTTTCATCTATTTTCTATATATTGAGGTTTTCTGTTCTCTGTTGGTGTATTTGTAACGATGGACTTCCATGTGCCAGGGTATTGTCTAGCAAATACCATGGCAGATTGGAAGTACAAATGTCTCAAAATAAAGTAACTTCAAAAGACCTCAGCTAGACTTTTCATATGACATGTAGGATACCTGCTTACAATAATAAAATTGAGAATGGATATGGGGAATGTGTCAAAGAGACAACAACCCGACCAAAGAACAGACAACAGCAGAAGTCTTCCAATGGGTCTTCAATTAACATTCCGAGATCGAAATGGATTCAAAGAATATTTGTTAGAATTGAAATAGCTATTTCATGTTTACAAGTGGCATTTGACGAAAACAATGGTATCGAGGTAAACCATGTTTTCCTTACTGAATGGCTTTAGAAATTTTCTTAACCAGGGTTGTGTAGCAAAAAACCCTTATACAAAAGAGAGTATAAATATCTTATTTCTAAATAAGTATAGATTATCGGGTTTTCTACACATTGATATAGTAAATATCAGCCGCGAGCCACAATGTAAACATGTTTGGCGAGTGAGCGCAGCGAACGAGCTTAAAAGTTTCACATTATCATGATAACGTCGAGTGGCTGATATTTTACGATAGCTATACGACAAAATCCCGATTATCTGTTTTTTCGTTTTATTACTGGTCTTTTCCCTCTTCCTAAGACAGTTTTAAGCATGATTAAAACAAGCTTGATAACGTCTCCTCTCGCATTGTGACGTCACTGATAACTTCTCCTCTCACATTGTGACGTCGCTGATAATGCCTGGTCTCGTTTTGAAGCCTTTCTACGATTACTACGGAGTGACAGAACAGGGTGATATAGGCGTAGGGAAGGACGATAAAACCTTATATATGTGTATCGAATGTCAGGCGATTGTAACCTATTTGTGACTTGTACTGAAGTTTCCATGATGCATGATGATGTCGTTGCTATATATTAATATTGTTAAGGCAATATAATATTTCTAATTAAAGGCTAAACGAAGGAGTATACTTACTAGTTTATACTCGCATATGTAGCGAGCACATGTACAGGTACAGGGTAAATCAAACCAATCCCAGAACCTGCCTTCTTTCTGTATGGCCACACAGACATTTTTACCAGAGTTATAGCCTGAAATAATTTACCAAACATTAATTTCGTATTTCGTATTAGATAACGCAAAAGGGACAATTTCAATTGTTTGATACTATGTTTAGAGTTAAATCGTATTGTGATTGTATTAGAAAAAGTGGGAAAAAAACAAATATACAAAACAATCGTCAAACCCATTAGTCTAAAAACAAACTTTAGTACTTGTTGTTTGGAGTGGGCAAAGGCTCCGTGTTGAAGATAGTAATTTGACAAATGATAGTTTACTTTTACAAATTGTGACTTGGCTGGAGAGTTGTTTCATTGACACTTATATCCATCTTCTTATATCTATTCACAATGCCAAATACAACATATAAAAACAAGCGATGATATCAGGTGCTCTGGAAGGGTAAGAAGATTCCACCCAACTAGTGGCACATGTTGGTTGTAAATGTAAGTACAAATCCGTAGTTCAGTGCAATTAGGTAGATCACATTCGAAAAATAACTACTCGTTTTTATTCTTTGATCTTGTTATCGACCAAATGAGAAAGTGCTGAACAGTATTAATCTATTAATTTTTCCCAACCTTTTTATACATACATATTGTTGAATACAATGTACTGTCCTCTAGATGACGCAGTTTTTTGTGTTGTTTTTTTGTTGTCTCATCGACTTATGGTGTATATACTTTTGCTAAATTATCATAAAATTTACCTGTTCCAAATGGAAGGTCATTAAATGAAAAGAGACCATTTTCTATGGCAAATGTAAAGGTTCCATCGTTGTCAATATCATTTGCACCAGTCCATAACAAAATTTCGGCTGTAAAGAATTAAATGTAAATGAGCTTCATCATGTTCATCGAAAATCAGTAGATAAAGGAAAAAACAGTATAGAAATAAATATGCGACGTCAAACTGTGACATATCGGTAAAAAATGCATTTTCGACTGATTTTTTTATCATTCAAACTGATTTAACTTGAAAACGAGTTCATGGACCTCTCTTTTTTTAAATGAAGTTTGTTTTGATAACGTCATAATATATTTTGTACAAATTTTCTTGAAAAAAGACAATAATGCAATTGAATGCTAAATATTCATTAAAAGGCCCTTATTTGGTCCAACAATTACTGCAAATTTAACAGTTTTCATACATATTCTTAAATATCTAAAAACTTGACTAAGGTTCAAAGTATCAGATAAACAAAACAACTTTGGCATTAAAAAAATTACCATGGCAACAATATATGACTTAATTTGCATATTTTCTAAAATTTTCTAATTTTCCTCGTTTTTATCAAACTTTAAGTATATTTTAGATTGAAAAAGTATGTGCGCATCCATGAAACAGCTTTATATTTGGTGAGATTATGTCAATAGTGACCATTAAGCTTTTGTTAAATTATTTTTTTGTTTCTTGGCAGCGCACGAGGTTTCCACAGCAAAAATAGAGATCGAAACTGCTTACATGTACATTCTGTATTTTTTATCGTTTTTGTGAGAAAAAATACAGTACATATTATGAAGTAATTTTGACGTCATCAGATAAAAAACTTTATTTATTTGTACTTATATTTCTTGACCTTATGCATTTCTAAACATTATGTGCCAATTTTAAATAGTTATCAAACATTTATTTTCTTGTGCCAAAACCAGGTCTGAATGCCCCTACAGATCTGTACATGAAATTTTCAATATTGGATCAAACGTTATCGTATTCAAGATAGAAAGGTATGAACATTAATACCGATTTGATGAAAATATTAAGTCCTTAAAACTTGATAAACTAAATCCCTAGTTTGTCATATTCCTGACTAGAATTTTCAAAGAAACAAGATAAATCAATTATGCTGAGGTTGTAATTAACAAAAATAAGAGTAACATCAATGTGAACTGTTATAATCTTTGCCGCATCTAGCTAGGTAAATTATTTGTATGAAAAAATGGATTAAACCTGATTTTATAGCTAGGACAAAATTATAATCATAATTTATAGTATTTTCAAGTTGTAACCAGTTTTTGTAAACCTTCTTTAGTTTTTCAAGATGTGACCAATGGAAACTAGATATATTAGTTGTTTTACCTTAAGTTTTGGTAAGTCTTTAGGAAAAAACATATTGTATCGTTAAACGAAAGCCTTTTTAGGACCTAACAAAAATATAAATCAAAGTCGAAATCACGATTTAAATTGTTATCATGAAATACAAAATTGTTTTCACAGAATAAAATAGTCATCATAAATTTTTGGAACTAGTTACAACATCTTTAATATTTGCAAATCTTTATAACTATTAATCAAATTCGTTGTCACATTTTTCGAAACGAATTTAATTATTTTGTTATCACAGTTGTTTTTTTTTATTATGTAATTCATGATTACGGAAAAACTTCATTTAAAAATAAGTAATAATATTAATACATTCTCAACTTACGAATATTAAATTCATTTTGAACAGCAATGGCTTCTTGTGCAGTGTTCGGTCTCCACAGGTAGGCACCATCTGTCGAGGCACAATTATCCTTAAATTAAGTAAATAGTTATCAAAGGTACCAGGATTAAAATTTAGTACGCCAGACGCGCGTTCCGTCTACATAAGACTCATCATTGACGCTCATATTAAAATATTATAAAGCCAAACAAGTACAAAGTTGAAGAGCATTGGGGATACAAAATCCAAAACGTTGTGCCAAATACGTAGATGACATTCATATTATATAGTTACCTGTATTGTAATCTTATATCAATACTATCGTTTGCTTACAGATTAAGTAATGTATTGTTTATTGTTTATGGTTTTTGATTCTTGTTTGTTTTCGAAGAAACAGACACAGTCTTGCAAATGGGGATTCACTAACAAACTCACCGCAGCTGTTTTCCAGGTAACGTGATTGCCTCTATTAATGTTATTAGTGTAATAACAATTAGCACTACTAGTTTGGTTCGATAATAGCTTGAACCCTTTTGGGCAAGTTTCTGGAACACATGGCGCTTTTAAAACTAAAAATGAATACAAATTTAATACAATCGAAGTTTAATCATAAAAAGATAAAGCGATGGCGTAATTACAATAACGTTATAAAAGGAGCCCCATGTTTAAATTTTACAGAACGTCCCTTCTCCCACCCCTCTTCTCCTTTCTCCTACCCCCGTTCTCCTTTCTCCCATTAGAATAAAACATCTCCTTTTGAGATATTTTTTCTTGAAATATTAGATCATTTTTTAAAAGGAGAAACATTTTATTTTTCTCCTTTCTCCAACTTTTTCTCCTTTCTACTACCCCCTTTCTCCTTTCTCCCACCCCGTTTCTCCTTTCTCCTACCCCCTTTCTCCCTGTCTCCCTTACCCCTGTCCTCCCCCTCATCTGAAACAACTTTCATTAATTACTTGGAAAATTATACAAATCTTTGTTGGTTGTACAAAACGCCATCATTGTCGATGTTGAGCACAAACTAATTCAGAAATGGGAATGAAAAACTGTTCCAGGCTTCTTTTTTCCCAAAAATCTATGTCTGTGAGTTTCCTTTACATTTCATTCGATTTGATATACAGTGACAAGATTTATTTGTCTACTTACATTTGCAACATGGTCGTTCATTGCAGCATTTTCCGTTATACGCCCATTCAGACCCGAAAGTCTCATTACATGGAACACCTTTTTTTCCACAGGTACCGTTTGAAGAGTGGCATATCCCAGAAAGAACTGAATAGTACAGTACTCCGATACAATATAGCATGATTTACTTTGATATATACGTTAACATAATACAATAGGAATATAGATACAAAGTATTTGTTTATTTCTCAAAATGATTTGCTTAACCATGTTGAATATAGTACACAAATAAGAATTTAGTATTTTTTTCAAGAAAAAGTGTATATATTATTGTTGCGCTATGATTTCTCATGAATAAAATTAACTGAATTTGCTGGAGATGCTCGTAACTCTGCGTAGAAAGTTTAAAATTAGTTCTTCCTAAATACAGATTTTTTATTGTTCTTATGTCAACCTAGGAAAGTAGTGTTGAACAATTTTGTACAGATCCGTAGCTCAACAAAAAGTACTGATATTATCGTTGTAATATGAAGGTGTTTGTCCCTGAAATACTATAAAAACAAATGGTAGATAATTGTGTTAACATGATAGAATATCTGTAAATTATATAAAAAGGTTCTTGCTTTGTCTGTTCGTTTGGCTTTCGTACCTTTTATATTATGAGAGAGTCTAGCAGCTTAATCTTTAATCTTCACTACAGCGTTTTAAACATAAAGGATACTTACTGCCGCCATTTGACACATCAATTGTGCAAAAGATGAAAACAATCAAACAACAACACTTCATCATAACTCTGAAATGAAAACTCGTCTATATTAATTAAGATTCCAGGTTATTTAGAAATAAACGCATTATCCATACAGGATTGAAATTTTATAATTGCGCCAGACGCGAGTTTCGTCTACAAATGTGGAATCATTTAGAAGGAACCGTAAACCAGAAGTAAGCGCAGTGAGCCTGTATGCATTAAATGTTATATTTTGATCGCTAATTTCAAGTTCCAAAAACATGTAACAGTTTTTAAATTAAAGTCCCAACTTACCAATAAAAGGGTTTGGATGATGTGTGTTGTACGCATTTAATTTGTTATGATTTGCTTTCAAAATATGTTAATAATGAGCATTACTTATCAAAACCACGGTAACTCCATTTTTATGTGTTAAAATCGAAAGTGGGTAATCAGACTATCAAAAATTAAAAAAAAAAACTTGAATTATTTGTGTTAGGGATTGTATTGATTTGTTGGTTTTTAATTTTTGTTCTTTTTGATTTTCTATTTTGAATGCCATTATTGTAAGGACTACAATATTATTTGTCAAAAACATGTTTGAAATTCAATATTTTATATTCAGTCAAGTTTAAGGTTAAGAAAACATCCGAAAATTTACAAATTTATTACGCCTTATTATTAAATAAAACTTAATTCCTTTTTTTATATAATCTAATATAAAGAAAAGTATATGTTGTGCAATATCAACATATAGTACTTCAGAGAAGTTGTTCTGTAACGGAAATATAACAGAACCCGAAAAGTGCTTGACAATGGACTAGCTAATTCAGAATATATATTTGTTACTAGGCTGTAAACAACAAAGCCATATGTTGTAGGCTAACGTAGTTGATTTACTCTTAAATATGACTTAATTATTATTTTTCATCGTTAGTAAAGTTTGTATTTTTAGTCTTACACATTTGACGTTTTGCTGAGTTGAAATTTATCTGATGGAATACTCTCTTATATATAAACCTGTTTAAACCGAATCTCTTCGTAATTTAAGATTTTGTTCTGTTTAAGCCGATGTTCGGTTTTATCAGATTCACAACGCTAACAGTTTGTATGACGGTGTTAACAGCATGTTTGGTTTATACAGGTTTTTGGTTTATACAGGATTCGGTTTACCCAGTTTTCACTGTATTACCTTTTTTTTTAAATTGTATTGAACAAATTCAAATAACTGGAATATCGTTTGTACGAGAATAATTGAAAACTTACCGCAACGTGAAATAGCAGAGTCGTAGATAGAAAGATGATTTTTGAAATACAGTGGCTACTTAAATACTAAGTTAGATAAAAGGATTGGTGAATGGTCTGTGTGATTTAAATCATCGATTAGTGACATATGTTGGTTTTCTGTCTTAATATTGACTGAATAAGCAAATATTGTTAAACGTGTTACTAGCTTTAACTGTCACTAAACTATTTTCAATTATTTATGGATATTGTAATTTAATCAGCAAATAGTAAAATCAAACAAAAATAAGAATTCAGAGGAAATTCAACGGAAAGGCTTTAATCAAATGACAATTCAAAAGCTCAAACACATCAAATAACCGGATAACATATGTTATATTCGTGACTTGGTAGAGGCATTTTTTATTAAAAGAAATAATGAATTAAGCCTGGTTTTATAGCTAGCTAAACCTTTGCTTGTATAACAGTCGAATCCAATTTAATCACTTTGACCACAATGTGTGAACAAAACAAACAGATACAACAGGCAAAACTGAAAAAATAGGGATACAGCAGTAAACATTGTGTTACAATAATAATCACCACAACAACAAACAAATATGTAACAAAAAAGGACAAAAATATATAAAGACAATACACATTAGCCAGACTCGTCTTTCCTCTCAAAACGACACACCCAAGGCGCTCAACTCCAAGGAGATGAAACGTCAAACTGAATAAACCAAACATACAATTGATAACTAGTGAAGGGCTGGGAACCCGCTAACATGTTTAACCCCACCACATTATATATGTATGTGCCTGTCCCTAGTCAGGAGCCTATAATTAAGTGGTTGTCGTTTGGTTATGTGTTACATATTTGTATTTCGTTAATTTTTTGTACATAAATTAGGCCGTTAGTTTTCTCGTTTGAATTGTTTTACGTTGTCATTTCGGAGCTTTTGATAGCTGCAATGCGGTATGGGCTTTGCTCATTGTTGAAGGTCATACGGTGACTTAGAGTTGTTAATTTTTGTGTCATTTGGTGTCTTGTGAGGAGTT
The DNA here is from genome assembly GCF_963676685.1 of Mytilus edulis. NCBI lineage: Eukaryota > Metazoa > Mollusca > Bivalvia > Mytilida > Mytilidae > Mytilus > Mytilus edulis. Next base: position 71,296,447 of record NC_092353.1, on the reverse strand, counting down.
GTCTCATCTTTTTTTTATAGTTGCAATCAGAATGTTACACTGGAAGTCGGAAATATTGAGATCCTGAAAATGTGTTTATAATTGAACATATTACTTATGATTGATTTGGTATATGCATATGATAAAATAGATACATATTTTTCTTCAAACAAGTGGTTTACATAAACTTTGGAATTTCTTTTTTTTATTATTATTAATAAAGTATTTAATCCCGATATTGATATAATACTTTGATAGATTCAAATATAAAAGCAATTTAAATACTTGGTGATATTAGCTAATTATGCAACACTGTTTGCTTTTGTTAATATAATTGATTTTGCACATTATGAATATCTTGATGTTGTTCGCGTAACATCTTTCTTACTTCGTCATCAATATATTAATTATGATTTCATCAGCAAAATTTCACATGTGTTTTTCAAAAAACACTGAAAATATAAATAATATGCATATATATATATTATACTAGAACATACCCTAATATCACGGGTCTGTGACTGAATTAAAGTATATAACTATGCGTATCCCTTATCTTAGTATTGGTATTGTCATCTTATAAAGTCATGCCGATTATAAAATGCACAGTTTCTCCGCTTTCAAAATATTTCTGTGTGAACCCGTCAACCTGGAACCTATCAATTATTGGTAATATAATAATTTGGAAAACAAAAGGGCCTGGAATGGAGTACTTTTTACTCAATAGTATACAGCAAAATTCTAAATACACCGTTTGGTGGTGTGCCTGTCAGATGCGGAACGTACATAACAGATAAGGTAATAGGTAACAGGTGAATATACTATTGGTATCGGTGTCGGATTCGATCCGGAACTTCTTAATTATTGGAAATATTAATTACGTGGAAAACAAAGGGGCCTGGAGTGGTGTAATTTTCAATCTACACCATTGTACTATATTAGTTATATATAAAGTTGAATTGTTTGATTCATTGTTTTTACGTGATGACGGCTGACAAATTGGACCTCGTCATTTTAGTATTATAGATACTAATTGTTCATTATTTTCTAAACGTTCCAGTACATTTTCAGTTTTCAAGTTGGTTCCTTTTATAGACGTATATATACATGTAAATGGCATATCAAATTATCTGCTTCCTATAGGTCACTTAATTACAAATCTGAAAGTAACGTTTTCAGTATAAGGAATAGTATTTCTTGATTTAGCAATTATCAAGATAGTTTGCTAGTCGAACTTTTTCTCTACACACGACTCATCAGTGGGACTCGAATCAGAATAAAATAAATGATAAAATTGGAAAACCAAGCGATATAATGTTGTTTGTACAGTTAGTAATTAAATTAACAACAAATCAACATCTAGATCGTCGTCTTTGTTGAAATTCCAAAGGAACATACAAAAACATGTTTCGTTATCAAGCAGTATATGTAATGACATTAACATACACAAACGAGATGTTGTGTAGAGCTTTGTCTGCGAGATCAACAAATTATTTGTCATACAAACACCACAGCAATATTTGAAATAATTAAAGATCGGCTAGGATGTGTATTTATAGATAGATTAAATTCTGATTTACACCAACGACCTCACAGATTTAAATTAAGTATTTTATGGTGTTTTAAATTGATGGGTTTCTGCCTTCATATAACACATTTCGCCGAGAAGTTTTATTGACAATGTTAAGGTCACTATTAGGAACGTGGCCACTTGAATTATATGTGAATAAAGAAAAAGCAGAGGTGCAATCTGGTATTTTACACCTCAAATTTGTTAATATTGATATCTTGAAAAACGTGTTTGTAATTGGTTTATTAGGTTTAACATACGATAAATATTCAATCTTCAAAGTAGGTAAGTATGTTTGAGCGAACGGGTTCATGATGAAGGTATTGGCTAAGTTGATATATGGTACAGACGACCACATACATGTACTTCTCAAGCTGTGTTCCTTCCGTTTAATACAATAAATTTTTCTGGCATTGATAGGACATTTCTTTCACATAATTTCAATATGATATCTTATCATAAATATAAATATGTTTCGTTTGAGGTATATGTAGAGTATGATTAACAGAAACTATGGAATTTCATATCTGTATTAGTATAATATTTCATTATGATATTGATATAATACTTTATTAGATTCAAATATGCTAATTATGCAACATTTTCTTTGTTAATATAATTGATTATGCTAGTTATGTATTTCTTGGGATTGTACGTGTAACATCTTTCTTACTTCGTATCAATATATTTCTAATTATATCGTCAGCGGAATTTTCCTTGTATCTATTGGACTATGCTTGCAAATATTTTTATAAAATAAAACGGATTTGCACCACCAATGATACTACAAAATGGCGACTACAAGAAATTAGAAAAAAAAGACGTTCCCTTGTTGCGCCTATCCCAATTCAGGAGCCTCTATTCTTTGTTAGCCTTCTAGCAATTATTTCTAATTTAAGTTCATCAATATATTTAGAGTTTAGTATTACGTTCATTATCAGTGAACTAATACATTCATTTGTTTAGAGGTCAGATGAAGCTCGAGTCCGGATGTTGGATTTTCTCGCTGCTTTGAAGACTCTATGATGGCCATCGGCTTGTTTTTTTCTTTGGTCGGGTTGTTGTCTCTTTGAATATTCCCCGTTTCCATTCTCAATATTATTGATAACGGTTTCTCCCGTGCGGACAACTTCAGCCGATCGATCGAGATGAACGTGTACAAAGCAAATACAAGAAGGTCAACAAAAGAGTCCCGATGATGGTGCTGACTTGATAAGTTATCACCGCATTCATTTATTAAATTTCATTTTGTTCAACGTAATCAGTGCGATATTTTACGTTTGAAGTGAGATTCAAAACATACCGGACATAGCTTTATAATATAGTTAATTGCTGCCTTAGTTTGCTATTAATAAATATTGAAATGTGCATTGTTATTAAGTGCAATATCAGTATTCAGTTCAAATGTAATCTTGGGTCAGTCCTAGTTCTATCTTATTCATTCAAATGACGTCATTTTTCATTTTTTGATGATCTGTTTTACAAATTCAAATGACGTCATCATTTTTTTGTCATTTTTTACAATTTCAAATATGACGTCACTTGGCGTTGAGGTTTAAACATATTCGGATGTGTCTACATTTTGTGTTGCAAATGTCTGGTTATGTTATGTATTTCAGTTGTTTCTTGTAATTAGTTAATATTTCAGTTCTATCCTGTACAGCTTTTGTTTATTAATTTTGTAAATTTACTGTTTGCAAAAGTATAAATTTTTCTAAATGATAAGGATGTTCTGGTAACTAACAGAAAACCCTGGCCGTTTTTGGCACAACTTTTTTTAACTTTTGGTCCTCGATGCTGTTCGACTTTGTGCTTGTTTCGGCTTTCAAACTTTTGTATCTGGGCATCACTAGTACATCTTGTGTGGATAAAATGGCACTTCTGGCGTATTAAAATTTTCAACTTGTTGCCTTTTGTTGGCTGTTGTTCGTGTGTTTCTTTGTCAATTGTATTCTCCAATTTATTTATATTGTAGTCCTGTGGTGTTGAGTTGTCATCTTAATGTTATATTTCACATGGTTATAAAAGGGGAGGTTTGGCATGCCACAAACCAGGTTCAACCCGCCATTTTTTTCTTTAAAAATGTCCTGTTCCAAGTCAGGAATATGGCCATTGTTATATTATAGTTTGTTTCTGTGTGTGTTACATTTTAACGTTGTTTCGTTTGTTTTTTCTTATTTTTTAGTGTAAATTCACATTGCGATAAGACGTGTCACGGTACTTGTCTATCCCTAATTCATGTATTTAGTTTTGATGTTATATTTGTTATTCTCGTGGGATTTTGTCTGTTGCTTGGTCCGTTTCTGTATGTGTTACATTGTAGTGTTGTTTTGTTGTTCTCCTCTTATATTTTTAGTTTGTTACCCCGATTGTATTTTTTGTCCATGGATTTATGAGTTTGAACAGCGGTATACTACTGTTGCCTTTACCGCTCCTCGAAAAATGGAAGCAAATCGAACAATATCAAAAACTATCCAAGATATGAACCTGTCCACATGTACTAGATTTGTTTAGCCCCAAACACTTGCTGGAGAGATTTATCATAAAAACCCGCCTCGTTGTCTGCTGGCTATTGCAAGAGATGCAAAAACAAACGATTTCTGGCTGAAGACTTTTAACGGCCACATCACTGGTACGGAAAACACTGCAAGAATGGAATAGGGGAATGTGTCATAGAGACAACAACCCGACCATAGAACAGACAACAGCTGAAGATCACCAATAGGTCTTTAATGCAGAGAAAAACTCTCGCAACCGGAGGCGTCCTTCAGCTGGCCCCTAAACAAATATTTATACTAGTTCAGTGATAATGCACGTCATACTAAACTCCGAATAATACACAAGAAACTAAAATTTAAAATCCTACAAGCTAATAAAGGCCAGATGCTCCTAACTTAGGACAGGCGCAAAAATGCGGCGGAGTTAAACTAGCTTTTTGAGATCTCAACCCTCCCCCTATACGTCTAATCAATGTAGAAAAGTAAACGCATAACAACATGAACAATACGTACAGTAAAATTCAGTTCAAGAGAAGTTCGAGTCCGATGTCAGAAGATGTAACAAAAGAAAATAAACAAAATGACAATAAAACATAAATACATAAAAAGTAATAGACTACTAGCAGTTACTGACACGCCAGCTCCAGACCTCAATTAAACTGATTGAAAGATTATGACTTCATCATATGAATATCAGGCAAAATCCCTCCTATTAGGGGGTTTAGTATTATACCATCATGACATATATGAGAAGAACATAACCCATGTCATGCCCTTTTGCTCTGTTAAGAGTATTCCCATAAAAGATTGGATGTGAAATACCTGAACGTATAAGATGTCTACATGTTGACACGAACCCCACCCCTAGTTTTCGGTGGGGTTCGTGTTGTTTATTCTTTAGTTTTCTATGTTGTGTCATGTTACTATTGTTTTTCTGTTTGTCTTTTTAATTTTTGGCCATGGCGTTGTCAGTTCATTTTAGATTTATGAGTTTGACTGTCCCTTTGGTATCTTTCGTCCCTCTTTGAGTTATATTTAATAATGATGGCCTTGTACCGTTGATGAAGTTTATAAATGTTTTGACTGGTTTGTGATATCGAAAACCCTGGTGTAATTATTTTTCAGTAATGAAGAAATTTCTCTCGCTAAAATCTAAAAGGTTGTTACATACACTAGCAAATCGTACAAGTTGAGATATATAAACACCATAAGTTGGTGACAAGGGAACGTCACCATCTAAAAATGGATAATTAACGATAGGAAATAAAAAATCATCTCCTTTATCATAATATTTTGTATTAAGCTTTCCGTTAAAGATATCAAGATAAAGGAAAAGGCTGTGGTCGTTGTTTGTATTAGCTTTATTTAAAGTAATTTCAACAGGACACATTTCTTTAGAACACATACTGAAGTCGTCATTATTGCGAGCCAATATATCATCCAAATATCTAACAGTATTATTATTTTTTTTTCTTCTACAGTGTAAATATGGTAAACAGAACCGTCATTTCACAAACTATGAACGTACATTGTAACGACTGTGCAAGCCAACCTTCCTCTTAGTTGACATTTGATATCCCCTTACCACACTAAGACATTTTTCAATCAACTGACCATTCCATCAAAGACCACAACACTGCTTGGTCTAGGGATGATAGTCTCATTCTGGGTTTTTTTGGATAAGAAAATTAAAAACTTTTTAACCAAATGGGAACAATGAAGAGGTGAAGTTCTAATCTGTGTGTGTTGTTCATATATTCAACCTTGTGATCCCTCGAAAATGCGTTTTATTTTCAAAGATGTTTTCAAAATTAATAGACGAATACCAGGTGTTGTCAATAGCAGAAATTCGTTCTATTGTCTGATTAGCAAACATATGGAAAGTATTTAGTAATAATTAGTTGAATAAATCTGCTATGTAACTATGATTTAGAAGGTTCTAAATTAATATTTCTTAAGAAACAAAAAACAAAGAAAAACAACTGTTTCATCTCATATTATAGCTAATAAAATTTATCTTATATGTATTAAAGATAAAATCGTAGGTTATCTTAAAAAGTAAATTTGATGCATATAGTCCTAATAATTTAATTTTTCACTCACAAGAACACCACACATAAGTTTAGGATGTACGTTTTCTGATTTTTGAATGTTTTGTAAACATAACATGAAGGTTACCACCAATCACACTGTCCCAACAATTTGATAATTTCACAGTAAAATATCCCGAAGTTGCATGTTGTTGTTGACTCCTATTTTCAAATTATCTAAACTGTAATTGGTAATATTTATTTTTCGGATGATTTAACTGTTAAATGTGTAATAGTGCATCGAAATTTACATCCATTATAAAAGCAGCCAAGTGATATTTTAAGTAAAATAGTTGTGACGCTACACGATACATCGATACAAATCACAAAAGGTGAGTTTTGTGTCGTGATGAAATGTATAATTTGTGCATCTTTAACATTCCTGACCATTCTTTTAATCTGTGATTTTGTTTCACCGCTGAAAATCAATCGTTAAAATTCCCATCGATAGTTTGGAATACTGAAGTATCTTTCTTTTGAGTAAGAATATCAATTCTTGATACGTCGGTAAACTAAGTTAGATTCATTAGTAAAACTATAATGTATTTGATCAGTTGATTGCAGTTTTATGGTATCATCTGTAATCATTCAGAAATGAGTTTGAGACAGCTAATTTGTGTATTCAATAGTAAAAAATGATTTTTTTGTGTTTGCGCTCACTGAAACAGTTTAGAGGGTCACATTTTTTAGGGATTTCCTATAAACCCATAAGAAACAAAATTTAAAAATCTCAACTGTTTCCTTCCATTCTTTATGAGAAAAAACGTCAAAAATCATAATGTTCGGTCTTGTTTATATATTTTCGATGATCACCAGCACCGGTCAGGACCGAACCACCAGCACAGAACGTTTTATCGCAGGACAACCTTACCAACCGTGAATAGAGCTGATTGGGAGCCAAATGACAGCAAACGCATCTGTACACACTGATTAAACAACCTGAAGTAATGAAAGAATTTGAAAAGGCTGGCTGTGGAAAAAATGATGAAATTTGTACAATAAAAATTGATAATAAAAAAAATTCATAGAAAAAAACAAATGAAGACTTTGTAAGACAAATAAATTCCATGTGATTGAACCATCTTATTACTTTCCACAATAGTCATTCATGTTTCATTCAAACTTTTTTAAGGTTTTCACTGCTAATGAAAATTCTACTCCTGAGGAAAGAAATTAAGGAATTAAAGGACCAGCTTACTGATGAATCTAAGAGGTAATAGTGATATCCATAGAATTACAGATGATGACTCTGCTGCCAAGTTCTACACTGGGTTACCGACATTCAGGGTGTTTTTCTGGTTGTTCAAGTAAGGTTTGTTTTAAATCGGTCCACAATGAGGTCCAAATGAGGGTTAAAAATTGCACTTTGTTGGATTTCATGAATAATCTAATCATTAATGTTCTATTATATGCCAAATATATTTGTAAATTCAGATTTGTTGAATTCTTTATTTTTGGCCGTGTTGTCAAATTGGTCTGTAACTCTGTGTTAAGGTCCAAAGGGTCGAAAATTAAACTTAGTTTGTTTCTAACAAAAACTGAATTTTTGGGTTTTCTATGATATGCTGGATTCAAACATATATTGAGCATTTTGATTTTGAGCCCAGTTATATTGTTGGTCCAAATCTGGGTCCAAAATTAAACTCTGTTTGATTCTATAAAAAGTTGATTTATTTGGGTTCTTTCATTATGCTGACTAAACTGTGCATTTATATTTTAGGCCCTGTTATCAAATTGGTCCACATTGCGGTCCAATTGGAAAACAATTCAACTTTTTTCGATTTTATAAAAAAAATTATTTTGGAGTGTTCTTTTATAATTATGCTGAATCTAACTTTGTATCTAGATTTTGGTTATAGTTCTATAAAAAGTACATTTTTAAGTTCGTCATTCAGTGTCAGAAACCTATGATGTTTCAAAAATCAAAATACAATCCAAATATTCATGTGATTGGCGGATGTATATGCAAGACATATGAAAAGACTATTATTAGTCTATTATTCATTATACAGTTTCTCGTCCTGAATATGCATGAAATATTTGCCACTGGACGTTAAGCAACCAACAATCAATCAATCAATCATTATACATTTTCAAGAAATTCAAAATTATTTGTTTCTGTTTCAGTTACCACCATTCAGAGGTATAAATTAAAGTACCAATTTATGACAGAGGAATAATTCAAGACACAAGAAATAGCACAACTTCGCATGCATGTGGAATGAAGTATTTGACGTGTTAAAAACTTCCATATTTGAGAAGGGGTTCTAATATGGTAAAGTGCAAATATTTCAAACATGTTGTTGTTTGACAAATCTAGATGTTTAATTAGTTTAAGGTCATAAAAATGATCTATAAATCAAATCTGCTGTACCATCTCAAGTTTTTCACCTGTTTATTTCTTTCTAAAATCTTGCTTAGTAAAATTCAGACTTTTATACTGCAAAATCTTTAAACAAGAAAATAATGTCATCAATAACACAATAAAATTTCTTAAAGAATTCACTGTTAATTATTATTTATGTTTTACGATTTAAATAAACATGTATTTAACTGAATGTGGACTTTGAAAGCATGTATATGTATGATTGTTAATCTGAACATTGTGATATCTAATTTTGTAAAATATTATGTGAAGGTCTTTCCACATTTGCTTTTGTCTTTGGTCACAAGTTTCCATTTCAATAAATGTTACTAATTCCGTGCTTATCTCAACTGGTGAAACTGAAAATATAAATTTAAGATATACAAATGATATCGTAACATAATATTTCCACAAAATTATTATTGTGTAAGAAAGCTTATACACTGAAAATGTATTAATGGTGCTTATCAAGATCAAAGAGGGATAATCCATTGAAAAAAAATATTACCTTATGAATAATTTGTTTTTCAATACAATTTACATGACTTATTTATTGATGACTTGATTTAATTGTTATTTAAAACACTTACTATTGTCTCAAGTAAACACCATTTTTCTCATAGCGACTCTGTTGAAATGACCTCCTCAACAACCATTGCTTCTTGGAAAGTTCAAAAGGCTACACATACCTTTGAAATAAATAGGTAGATTATCTTTTTTGTCATAGTTAGAAGTGCAATGTCGTCATCTATTTGCTTGTTTCATTCCAATATTGTAATGTACATGTGGTAATGACATTGAACATACATAACATGTGAAGGCCACAACTAATTGGTTATTTTTTTCGGTTAAAAAAAGAAATTGTGTTATCATATAGACAAAATTATTTTGGTTTTATAAATAAAGGCAACAGTAGTATACCGCTGTTCAAAATTCATAAATCAATAGAGAGAGAAAAAATCCGTGTTACTAACTAAAACTGAGGGAAACGCATCAAATATACTACGACACAACAGAAACACAACATTAAAATGAAACAAACACAGAAACGAACTATAATATAACAATGGCTATTTTCCTGACTTGGTGCAGGGCATTTTAAGATACACATTGTGAGTTGAATCTGGTTTTTTGGGCATGCTAAACCTCCCGCTTTAATAGAAATGTTAATTATAACATTAAAATGACAACATTACATAACAGGATTTCAATACAAATAAATAGGAGAAAACATAGAACAGAGAAACAAACGATTAATAGCTAACAAAGGGTACCTGGTTAAAAATTTAAAAGGCCAGACGCACGCCACGTCCAAACAAGACAAACCAGCGTCGCCCAGATGAAAAAAGTTTGACAGCCAAAACAAGGACACTGCTGAAAAGCACAGAGGACTAAAGGTTTCAAAAAGTTGTGACCAATACGGCATAGGTTATTCACCTGGGACAAGAACATCCTTTAATATTATCTAGAATTTAAAATAATACGTTCTTTTGCAAACAGTAAATTTTATAAAATGACTATTTACAGATATACATGATTAAACTGAAGTGTTGACTAGCTACAGAACAAAAAACGGATGAATTACAAAAAATCACAGCCTTGTTAGCCATAACCAGTGTTACGCTCAAAGTGACGTCACTTTTAAATTTCTAAAAGGAGTTCCCAAAATTAAGAAAGAATTTAGATGAAGTTTAAGATTAGATTTGTATGACCTATCTAACGTTTATTATTAACAGTGAAAATTGTAGTAGTAATTAGATAAATAATTGTATTATTTAGCTATGATGGTTTTCTTTTGAATCAAACTGTAAACCAAAGATATAGTGTAAATTTCGTTCATCCAAACTAAAATCTAATAAATGAACTAGATGATCAATTATCTTTACCATAACACAAGAATACAATAGAACAAAATAAGATATATAACTACAAACGTTATTACATTTGACAAAATCCGATGATAATATCAAATATAACATAAAAACTAAATAAATGAATGTTGGATGGAAAAGTACCGTGACACGTCTTGTAGCAAGGCGAGTTTACAATCAGCAAAACAGTTACAATCAGGAATAAGTCACGTTCGGTAATAAAAAGATCAGACGACGTAGTGACAAACCACAATCTCACACGTGGTAAAAATGTCCATAGTTAGTTTGGACAAAGATACATCGTATGGATCAACCAATTCGTGATAGTGTCTTATAATGAGAAGAAAGATCAAAATAAAAATTGATAATTAACAGTAATTATGAATAGAGACAATCAAGTCAATTACACTTTTTTATTAATATCTACACATATTTATGTTTAATTCAGTTTTAAAACTCAATCTGTGTTGCTTGCTTTGTTAAAGAAAAGGATCCCCGAGTCCCAAAGTGCTTATACATATAAATGTAAGTTGTCTGAATTTTAAAATTTCTACAAAAATAAAAGTGAGTGATTTAATTGGTGGTGTCTGCATTTGTAAGTAAACCGCTACTTTTCAACATTTAATAAAATTGACTGATTGCCTCATTCTAAAAACTGTTAGGAAATACTGCTTTTAGTTCTGTCAGATGATCTAGTGTTCTGTTCATATAAGGAGTTCTGTCAGGAGAATGTCTTGGGTCAAAAGTGGCCATACTGGTGGTCTTTCAGTGTTTATTGTTGTTTATCTTTGGTTTTGATAAATCCAGACTATTGAGTGTTTGAGTCCATGTCTTGAGGAGAACAGGTAGGATAATAGGGTGTGCATTTGCAGGTACAACTAGATTTCAAGGACCCACTGCATGTATAAATTGTTAATGCATCCCAACTACTGTCAGTAGTTCCTAACCTATCATAGAACTTAGAAGAATGACACATTATGATTAGAAAAAAGATGAAAACATTAATATAACAATCCTAACAGAACACTGACAATAAGCAAAATCAATTGTCATGGTTTTCTCGTCAGCTGAAACAGTTACACACACATTAACTTGATAGCGCTGCTTCTTCATAGATGCCAGACATAATCATTTTATATAAAATGTTCCTTCATCAACCTGTATGAAATATAAGACAACTAATTGAAACATTTGTTCTTCTCAGTAACAACAGTTAATTTCTTTACTGATCATGTCATGACATCTCTAATGTTGTTTTTTTTAAATTATTATTCAATATCTTATACTTAATTATTTCTAAACTTCTTTGTTTTGATACATTTATATCAATTTGGGACAAGATTGATATATTATAAAAATTGCATAAATCCATTAACAATAGAAACAGAACTTATTTATCTGTAATATTCTAAACAAAATTTGCATGTATATAAACTTATAGATGTGTCAGATCTGCTTTATTCAAAGTAGCACTGTCATGGATAAGGGGGATGGTTTAACACCAGCACGTATTTTAATTTACCTGTTCCAAGTCAGGAGTTGGTTCATGTCGGTCAGAATCGTTTTTCTTTTTATTATTTTTTTTCAATTAAGACTGTTAGCTTTCTCAATCGAATTGTTTACTATTTTTCATGTCTGGACTTATTGTAGCTGAATGAACGGTGTATTTTTTCACAAATTTAAAAGTCTTATATTTGTCAATGTATTTAACGGTTAACTTGTTTCTGCGACATGGTGGACCAATAATATGCCTATGATATCATCTGTTTTTACTTTAGTGGGGTTGATATTCAGATCTTTGGCAAGTTTACTCTTCAACTTTGTTCTTGTTTGGCTTTAAATGTTTTGATATGAGCGTCACTGATGAGTATTATGAAGACGAAACGCGCGTCTCGCGTACTAAATTATAATTCTGGTACCTTTGATAACTATTTACGGATATTGTCGAAGGATAGCGTCTTTAAATTTTCCCGGGTCGCCATACTTGTTTAGTGTAAAAAGTTGATTCTGTCATGGTATCATTGATGTAAAAAATTATTCTCGTGTTTCATATTTTATTGATAAAATGCATTGTAAATAATATTTTTAATTTTATAATAATGAAATGAAGTGTTTTGGAACTATCACACTGTGGGTGGTACCGACATTTTCACATCAACTGTTTCTGCACATGTCTGCATAAATTAGTAAAAAGACTATTATATAGTAATTTTATAATTTACTGCTACAAAAGGATATTTTTTTCGAAATACTTAGGATTTTCTTATCTCAGGCATACATTACCTTAGCCGTATTTTGCACAACTTTTTGGAATTTTGGGTCCTCAATGCTCTTCAACTTTTTACGTGTCTAAATTCTATTTTTTTAGATCTGAGATTTACTAATGCTTCTTGTACACTGATAAACATATCTTGAATTGTAAAATAATTCTTATCAAAAACAAGCCCTGCATGAAAGAATTATATCCAATACGTATGAGGATATAAAATGAACACTTTATCATAGCATATCAATACCGGAAGTTTGACTTTCATCGATCAAATATATTTTTTATGAGAATTGAAAGATCAAAAGTTGTAGTACAGTTTATGTTTTAAAGATTAAATGGGTATAATCATGCCTGCAGATGTAGTTAATTGTGCGTTAGCCCTGTGACTACTACTATGTTATTCTCAGATTTGGCGATATTCAAAATTATTCTCAAGATCAGATATTAGGTAGTAAAACCTACATGGGTGTCTTTCCATGTCTACATTTAATCAACGGTTGGTTTATTTCGTTGGACACTTAAAATCGTGGATAAAATCATCCACGAAAACCACGAAAATTGGTTCCCCACAAATAAAAGTACTTTCACAATATATTGTTTGACACTTATTAATGCTTTCACTTATTATATCATTTATTCTTAACATCTGCAAGATAAAATTAATAGGGTAATTTTCAAACCTTCAAATTTTCCACTGTACAAAATGAATGTAGCATTACTCATTGCGATAATAATTGAGTGCAAATCGGCATGAATAAAAATATTCAATTATTAAATGAACATCAGAAAAGTGAAAACATTATATTAATATCTATGCAACTAATGATCTACATTTAAAAAAATTGAAAACCTTGTATACAATTCATCTTTGTTTTAAATCCACTGGTTTGAATTACTAGTGATGTTCTTATCCCAGGAATAGATTGCCTTAGCCGTATTTGGCACAATTTTTTTGGAATTTTGGGTCTTCAATGCTCTTCAAATTTGTACTTGTTTGGCTTTATAATTGTTTTGATCTGAGCGTCACTAATAAGTATTATGAAGACGAAACGCGTGTCTGGTGTATTAAATATTATAAACCTGGTACCTTTGATAACTATTAGCAAAGACAACCAACTGATAATATCTTAGAATCTTGAAAAATCAAATTTTGTAAATGAAGTTTAGTAGTATGTCAAAACATGAATGATCTTTAATTATACAAAGACAAGTACGACTTTGTGGCAACAGTTTCTAGTATAAATGTTAAATTTGAAAGTCAAGGGATTTCTTTGAAATAGAATTGAATGTATAATTTATGAACAAAAAAGATTTTATTTTAATAAGGCATTTATAGTGAACAAGTGAACGGAAATTGGATAACAAAATAAATGTCCAAACAAATTTTTTTTTTATGAGACGAATTTTATGATACTAGTGAAGGTTAAAATTTCAACTTAGTGAAACAGATTTTTTTCTAAGAAAAACAAAGTAAATCAAATCCAAAGCCAAAGACAATAACCGTTTAACATGATTCAATAATTGGACACATTTTTCGATAGACGCCTGCACTTTCTTTATTTTAATCTGCAATAACCACGATAACATTTCAATTCAATATTTTTTCACGAGTAGGGATTCTACTATGTCAAAGAATTTGCTTTTAAATTGAAATTACCGTTTTTAGACTTCACTTTCATAAATTTTACAATATTTCATTCAGCCTTTAAGTGTAGTTACGTAATTATGCGACAGCTTCGTATTTCGAATAACAAATAGCTTTGCACTTTTCACATTTTGACGCTATATTTAAACTATGACACTTATTGAGGTATTTCACTTATCAAAAGTCGATAGGGTTTCATATAGCACAAATGTATGTCAACATATAATGTACACTGAGATTAATTTTCGAATATCAATAACAGTATTATGCTGAATTGTCTTTAATGTTATTTTGTTATCTGTAATTACTAAAGAATGTGCAGAAATGACGTCGTCACTGAATTTTTGGCGCCAAGTTCATATCGGCTCTGATCAATATGTCGAAACAATACTAATAGTATCCATGAGGTTTTAAATGTAGTATGGCGAATCATATTATGTACGGATATCAGAACTATGACGTTTTTAGTCAGTAATGCATGTGATGATCAGTCACAATGAATACTATCATTTATAGTTGCGGTCAAAAAAAGTAAACCTTTAGTCTGACACAAAAGACGACAAAAAATAGATTAACATAAAAAAACAAATGAAAAACACAAAAAACAATTTTTGTACAGATTTTCTGCATTACAAAATAAGTTCAAATATGCTTTTTGCTTTTACAACGGTGTTTATATTTTGATATGTTTTGGCATGTCGAGACATATATATACATATGTTCAAAACAAATTGAACAACACATTCCAACAAGACTAATATCGGGTTTTTGACCTGCATCGTTGTATTCAATTGATTGAGGTTATATGAATAAAGGAGCAAATATCATCATAATCATTTACCTAAATTTCAGGAAAGAAACATTAAAGAAAATGTACCTTGTTCAACGAGTTTTGTACAATTTTAATTTGCCAATACACAGGAAGGGACTACGCGGCAAATTAAAGATTGCCTAGCTGCTGTAAATCAATCTGCAGACCAAATATTAAATCATTCTCTTCCATAGTGACAGAAAACCTTTTTTGCAAAGAGCGGACGGAAGTAAAGTGGGTACTAGTCATGCTTTTTGCCTTCGAAGATAGAAGTAATCATACCTCAAAAAGTCTTGACCATGAATAGTTCTTTTTCGCTTGCGGTTATTTGTACATATTCTGTTTTAGATGTGTCGGATGATGCTCAGACCTGTTTGACTGCCCAATAATCATTTTTAAAGAGAGGCAAAGAATAACAAAATGACATTCAAACTCGTATGTCGAATTTAAAATGACAACGCCAAGACTAAAAGGAAAAAGATAAACAATCAAAAAGTACACAAAAACAACACAGAAAACTAACGACTGAGCCGCACAAACCCCACCATGAACAAACAAAAATCGAATTATAATAAAATCTACGGTTTGTTTCACTTATTTTGAATAGTTTGAGGTAAGCTTACCCTTTTTTAAAACAGACATAAGGAATACTGTACAGACCTTAATAATTGTTGTTTTCAAAAGGCTGCATCAACTTAGCGCCAAATGAAGGAATGAATGATAATCATTGTCGTCATTAGCAGGTACACAACAATTTGAAAATGTCACACGACGAGTTCCTATCCATGCAATTAATATTCAAGAGAGTCTTGCAGAGAATAAACAGGACAGATCTAAGATTTGTGAGGAAATATTTGACAAAATAGTTTCGGATTAAAAATTTACAAGGATATATGTGTCAAGATATCCTCGAATTCAATTTGTAAGGGAATCTGTGTAAATAAAGCCGCGGATTAAAAAAGTAAACTATAAACGTACACTAGTAAAAAACATACTTATAAACAAAAACAAAAATATCCGTGTAATTAGAAGTATTATAACATCATGGATTTTCCCCTGTCAGTCTTTTATAAATTGTCATGTTTAAGAAAAAGGTGCAAAAATCATCTTTATTTAAAAAAATTAAAAAATAGCAAGACCAGCTAATACGTTTGGTTTTCGTTGCACTTCAGTTTTTCTGTTGTTTCGTTGTTTTCCTTTTATAGTTGATGTGTATATCTCAGTTTTAGTTTGTAACCCGGATTTGTTTTCCCTCATTCGATTTATGACTTTCGAACAGCGGTTTATTTTTTCCTGTTAACAAGCTTAATGAACCATTTCTCCTAAAGTTTCCAAAATATTTTATAGAAATAGCAAAGAAAACAGTATCATGCTTTTAAACACCTACATGTAATATATATGTTTATGACTAAGACACTTTTATGTATGAAACTGGATGTATCAAAACTATGAGTTGGTGGTCAACACTTATGTAATCCAGTAGAAAAGCTACAAGTTAAGAATTGAAGTTATACACTGTTTGTTTATTTATTAGTGTTGTCAACTTGTAAACGATTAACCGTCGCATGCATGGACCGAATATCCAATTTTAAAAACATATCACTAATGTCTTGTTCAGTATATTGATTGCTATTGTTAATTCCTAAACCATAACATAATTAGAACAAATACAACATGGCTATCAAGCTTGGGGCAAGATCTTAAGTAAAAATAATTAGCACACATGTATTTCTTACAGTCGCTGCTGAAATCCGATTGATTTTTACAATTACGTCTTTATTTCAGTTGCGTAGACATACATCTTAAACGGCCATCTCTAAAGCTTTATCATACTTTAAACGAAATGCCGATTAAACATTTCCTGAATACATTATAAAGTTCGAAATGCAGATCAATGTGAATGGAATAAATGTATACTGAATAGTACTTAAGGGAGTTCGCTGCTCGGTTTTAAAATAATAAGCTTTTCAAAGTACTAGTTTACATTGATAGGTGTTTAATAAAGGAATCAAAAGAGCAAACAAAAATATGTAGGTCAATGTGCTTGTTTTCCGAGATATTACTCATTGAAATTTTGGCGGTAAAATCTTTTCTCTTGACTTTTCATAGCTTAATCATTGACAAGTTTAAGATCTCAAAAAATATTAAAAGATAATTAACATTTTATAAGACTTTAACTGATGGCTTATCATTACACATGTAAAAGATTTATTAAAAGAAAAAAATGGGGTCAATGGACTAAATTTTATAAGGCATTCAAATGAATAAAACCAGAAATTCCTAAAATCTGACAAACAATCCAAATCATACAAAGCGAAAAGGAACACTCTTCATTATTATTACACAGATTTCTCACATTTTCAGCCCCTCATTCACAGGTCATAGAAGTACTGGATTATGTGAATTCAAACTACACCAGGAATGCCTTCAAACAAGCCTTATAAAGCACAATAATAAACTTAATTTTATGGTACTATGAACACATACAGTTGTAAGGGTCTATGATCGGACTTGATAACATCAACTTAACTATCGAAAGTAGTATTATAATAACTGGTTAAGCAAAATTGTTCGATTTGACAACACTAGAAATTGTGTCATAAAACGCTGTATAAATATGACAAACATAAATACTAAAAACATTGCAAATATCTTGTTCATGTACCATATGCATCTATTTTCTACTTCACATCAATTTTATGACGTCAAGAAGGCGTCGATTGGGAAAGTTTTCAATAAACTTGTATTTATTTAATTATGTTATAAATTGCTGAAAGATTAACCATTCTGTTTTATTAATAAGAAGGAATCACAGTTCACATTACAGAAGAATTTGATGTACATTAATGTTATCATATGTCATAGAAAATTCTCAACGGATGACATTTCATTCATATTTGGAATTTCTTAATGAATATGATATTACTTTTTTACTATTTGGTATTAATTCCTACCTACAGTCATTTAATCTCGACTTATACTCGAGATAATTATTAGATCATAACATCATGGACAGTCAAAACTTCATATACTCTTGTGCATATTTACAACTATTCGCGTTGTTTTGTTTTTGTGACCTGCTAACACGTTGTAAACATAAACTTTCTTGTATCTTCTTACTTAAAAATCATTCATCTCTTAACTGATTTTGGAATATTTTTTTATTAAAACTCCTCATTTAATAGCAGGACAAACTTTTCAATTTAAAATTTTATTTGAGCCTTTCCTAAGAAAAACATACACATGATCCTACACTGAAAGAAAACTTATAATGTTAGAAGAACAAACACTATTACATTCATAGATGAAATCAGTGAGAGCAAAGTTGGTTGATGAAATCAGTGAAAACAAAGTTAGTTGATGAAATCAGTGAAAGCACAGTAAGTTGATGGAATCAGTGAAAGCAAAGTTAGTTGATGAAATCAGTGAAAGCAAAGTTGGTTGATAAAATCAGTGAACGCAAAGTTGGTTGGTGAAAACAGTGAAGCAAAGTTGGTTGATGAAATCATTGAACGCAAAGTTAGTTGATGAAATCAGTGAAAGCAAAGTTGGTTGATGAAATCAGTGAAAGCAAAGTAAGTTGATGAAATCAGTGAAAGCAAAGTGGGTTGATGAAATCAGTGAAAGCAAAGTTGGTTGATGAAACCAGTGAAGGAGAGTTGGTTGATGAAATCAGTGAAAACAAAGTAAGGTCATGAAATCAGTGAAAGCAAAGTTGGTTCATGGAATCAGTGAAAGCAAATTTGGATCATGAAATCCTGTAAATGAGGATTTTACTTTTATTCTTTTGATGAATTAAGCCTTTTTCAACTGATTGGTAGAGTTGGTTCTTATGTTTTACTGTATCACCACTTATGGTTATTGACTGGGTTGGGATCCCGCTTACATACTTAACCCCCTCCAAATTCTGCTAATAATTGTCAAGAATAAAAGTACGAGGGAAAAGGCTGTGGATTTTCTATAAAAGCTTCTTATGTTAAGCAATGAGACAACAAAAGGGGACGTAATTCGTAATAACGCATATTTATAAGAATTATTTTTTTCATACAAAGCAACTACATATACTAAAATTGACAATGGAAATTTGGAATGTGTAAAAGAGACAACAACCCAACTATAGAACAGACAACAGCAGAAGGTCACCAATAGGTCTTCAATGCAGGGAGGAATTCCTGTGACCGGAAGCATCCTTCAGCTGGCCCCTAAATAAATATATATACTGGTTCAGTGATAATGAACGCCATACTAAACTCCAATACTGTTTGTTGTCCTCTGCACTTTAGTCGGGTTGTTGTCTCTTTGACACTTTTCCCATTTCCGCTCTTGATTTTATGCATATTAAAAATAGACCTTAGGCGTCCCTGTAAGTAACTGAATTTATTGGACATTGAAAGAAAGCTAAAATAAAAAAAGACAACTGAAAGCAAATCAATTTCTCAAAATGTATTTTTCATAAATTTTTATAAATTTATTTAATAGAATAGTTGATATATATTGTCATAGTTAGTGTTATATTGTTTATTATATTCTGTGTATTTTTCTGGCAACTAAGAAGTATTTTAACAGCATTACTCCATAGGTGTTTGATCAGTGAAGTATAATTGTAACATTAAAAAAAAAGACATTTGTTTTGTTATAGACAACAATCCGAAATGTCTGCGTTAAGAAAAATAAATGATTCCATATGGTAATAACATGCATTAATAGATTGTAACAAACCATTTTTTTAGTTAAAGCGAAGCGGAATTTAGTATTTGTTTTTGTGGGCTAGAACCATTGTTATAACTCGTTTCTTCTAAGTCTCGGGGGTCCACTTCCTATATACAAGGTGAAGGGACGTGCCACTAGAATGGGTAACCTTTTCTGCAAGTTGGCTTTAGATGAATTTGGCTATTTATTTTAGGTATTTTTTACATATAGCTCTTCGACGATTTTCGGTACTTATCCATCTTCGGATTTCAAATGTGTGGCTATGAGCGTTCCTGATGAAGCCAGTAAAGCGCTTCGGACGAAATTAATTAGTACACGTGTTGTTTTCCATTTTTTAGGTTTAATAATATATGAATAGGTCGAAAAAAACTATCAAAAATATATGATAATGTCAATAAAATTCAAAAAACTCCGCCTGTCATCTTTCTTGGTTTTACCGGCTGTGCTTTATCAACCAATTTTGTCTCTTTTGGCACTTTGGTATTCCCCTGCTATATTTCAAATCAAACGAAATGCAAAAAAACAATGGGAAAAGGTAACATTTTTGACTACGCAATATATTAAAAGGTGTACTTTTTTAAAATCTAAATTATATGAAAAGGGTTGGGTAAGAGAAACCCAGCGGCAACCCCTATCAATTAAGTATTTAGGTCCCCCAACCGAGTTCTAAGTACATTTATAAAATAACTTATCAAAGAATTCATTCCGAGCGCATGCCTTAATTATCAGTGTAGTTCCGTCACTAGTTGAATAGTTTTCCAAATTTGAATTCTATGATTAGTTATTCTCTTTAAAACATTGGCTTTTCTTATGAAATTAAGTAGAAAATATAAAGAGCTATACCCTTTTCTACGCATTAACAGTATGTTTTGATCCTGCCTCCTGAAAAACTTCTTAACAACGCATACTGTTGTATGACGTCTGATGAGTGAAATTACCGGTTTTTATTATCATTATAGTTTATTACAACCAATTCAATATAATACATCTTGATACTGCAAACATGACAAATAACACATAACTTGAAACAATTCTACTAAAGACCAATAAAGTGCGTCTAGTTGTCCAACTTAACATCTAAATGAAATAATAACTTCAATTTTGTTTACGGTAAAAGTATATCAATTAATATTTCAATGATAAATACTAAACCACCGGTGAAGATCAGGTGTTGATACTTAAATCTAGTATTAAAACCTTGATTGTTATATACTCTTTATTCAGGTTATTCATGTTTAATTTCAATATTGACTACATTCTCACATTTGTAGTGCTTCCTCTACAAAATATATAAATATATCGCAGAAGCACTGTTTAAGGTCTCGAATAATTTTACTTTGCAAGAAATTAACAACACTGATTCACAATAAATACACGGTATCACCAAAAAGCAGATGTTTGTTTCCATAGTAACGTATTCTTTCATACTTGAAATTTCGCATCTATAAATTTAGAAAGTATAAATAAACTTAGTTTCATTCATGAAAAAAAAATACAGACAATCGCTTCGGAGGCAAAAATATAATATTTGAGTGCTATTTTTTCACTTGAAAGATTGATATATTCCAATATATTTTGAGATCAAATTGAAGACCACTTCATAACATGAACATTTTTTTATAGCTTAGTAAGGATTAAGGGTATGATTACATTAGCTCAACAACTGTATGTTCTTCTGCTTCTATCTCTATTTTTCATTTTGAAGTTAGATGATTTGAACGTCAACGATGAGCCTTTTGTAGACGAAACGAGCGTCTGGCGTATAAAATTTAAATCCAGGTATCTATGATGATTCTTTTTAGAGACTTAAATATAATTTCACTACTTGATGAAATAATTTTCAATATAGCGTGCTCTTAATTCTATTGTCATACCCTCATAAACATCCGATCAAACACACGTGAAAATAAAACACACCTTGCCTGATGCTTGTCACTATATTGAGATTTTATCATTATTTTGCTTGATTACTCTTTGTGTTTGTTTTTTTTTTTGCTGTGTTTAAAACTAGATCATTTTTGTTTATTCTATTAAAATTCGCAACAATAGTAAGATGTAAAGTTCAAGTTAACAAGAAAAAAGAGAGATATATTACTATATGGCCAAGTGAATTCAAAACGACAAAGATGCTACTTTCTATACAATTTTACATATCAAAGTAAAGGTTGTCGAATATACATCTACATCCCACCATTTACTAGTGTCTCCCCAATAACATCAGATTCTGCTCCGAAAGTGACAGTCTCTATGATTTTCCAAAAATGGAATGTTATATATCATAACATCATGTTTGTCTTTGTGATGCCCAATATGAAATCCGACATTATCAAAAGTTGTAGAGCATAACAGATAAAGCCTGGAAAAATCACCACATGACACAAGAACTTACTTATGAATACATGTGTATTTTGGAATTGATCAAACTTACAAGTTTAATTGATTTCCAAAGTTGTGTTAATTGTAAATATCTATAACCTATAGAATGGTCGACATGATTGAAGAAAGGAAACTATTTCTGTTATAAATTTTAGTTTTAGTGATCGAAGTAAGAATGGTACTGATTTTACAATCAAGCTATAAATAATTGAAGCCTGTTTTTCTTAGAATGAAATACTCTTGAGTTCTAACTCAGGGTTATATAGATATATATTCCATCAGTAAAGGTATTCCGCCAATAAAAACAAGTCCTTATATTTTGTTTATAAAAAATACTTGTTTCAGCTCAATCAGGACTGCTAAAATAGCAACTTCGGTTTGTAAACTTTTTGACATTTAAAAGTGAAACGTGAAGACTTTGATAAGCCTTTAATTTACATTTGGTAAATTAGAAAATTAAAGACGATACATTCAAAAATGCACATTTTCTACTTAAGACTCACTTAGATGGTTTCAAAAACTATCTAGTTTACGATTATTTAAAATGCAATTGCGTTCAAGTGTTTTCTGCACTTTTGTTCGTGCTCACTACAACTCCTTGTAAGTAATAAAGGAATAATTAGCTACCGATTAAATAAAGAGGTAATCCAATGAAAATTGATAATTGGTTCGTACGAAAATAAACTAATTTGAATAATTCTAAAATAGTTATAGCAAAACATACAGTTTTTTTTTTTTTTTCCTGTATGTAATATTTTTAATTATGGGATTTTTCAATTTACGGCTATTTTGCTTGGAATAAATGCTTTGCAACATATTCAGAACTTGCCGAAGTTAGTTATAGCCAGTATTAGACTCACCTCACAAAAACAAAATACTAATACATCGACTTTCAAATTTCAACAATGAAAAGGTTTATATGTCTTGAGACGTATCTTTTTATCAGATGTGCCTCGGGGGCCGAATGCTTTCAGTCGTCGAACTTCTGTGTCACAAGCCTAACAACATTTAGGTTCTGAGTTTTATCCCGCACGTGGCAGATGCGCTCGACTCTTAATTGACTAGGATTGTCAGTTTTTGGTAGTTCACTTCAGCCTTTCTGCTTTCTGTAGTTCTCTTCTCCCTGTCGGTTGTTCTCTACTGTATAACGGTTTTCAAAAAAACAAACAAATGACGGAAAATATCACAATAGTGTTGAAAGTGGCGTGAAATAAAATCAGTCAACTTCTCTTTTGATCACTGAGTAAAAAAATGCAAATGAAATTGATATAGACTTTCAAAGATCTACAAGCAACAACAAATTCTAAAATATTTATTATTTAACATAACAAAACTAATTGAGTTTCTCTTTTCTGTATTGTTTAATCTTGAATGTTGTATTGTTTACTCTTGAATACTGTATTGTTTACTCTTGAATGCTGTATTGTTTACTCTTGAATGTTGTATTTTTTACTCTTGAATGTCGTATTGTTTACTCTTGAATGTTGTATTGTTTACTCTTGAATGTTGTATTGTTTGCTCTTGAATGTTGTATTGTTTACTCTTGAATGCTGTATTGTTTACTCTTGAATGTTGTATTGTTTACTCTTGAATGTTGTATTGTTTACTCTTGAATGCTGTATTGTTTACTCTTGAATGCTGTATTGTTTACTCTAGAATGCTGTATTGTTTACTATTGAATGTTGTATTGTTTACTCTTGAATGTTGTATTGTTTACTCTTGAATGTTGTATTGTTTACTCTTGAATGTTGTATTGTTTACTCTTGAATGTTGTATTGTTTACTCTTGAATTTGAATTGTTTACTCCTGAATGTTGTATTGTTTACTCTTGAATGTTGCATTGTTTACTCTTGAATGCTGTATTCTTTACTCTTGAATGTTGTATTCTTTACTCTTGAATGCTGTATTGTTTACTCTTGAATGCTGTATTGTTTACTTTTGAATGTTGTATTGTTTACTCTTGAAAGCTGTATTGTTTACTCTTGAATGTTGTATTGTTTACTTTTAAATGCTGTATTGTTTACTCTTGAATGCTGTATTGTTTACTCTTGAATGTTGTATTGTTTAATCTTGAATGTTGTATTGTTTACTCTTGAATGCTGTATTGTTTACTCTTGAATGTTGTATTGTTTACTCTTGAATGTTGTATTGTTTACTCTTGAATGCTGTATTGTTTACTCTTGAATGCTGATTGTTTACTCTTGAATGCTGTATTGTTTACTCTTGATTGTTGTATTGTCTACTTTTGAATGCTGTATTGTTTACTCTTGAATGTTGTATTGTTTACTCTTGAATGCTGTATTGTTTACTCTTGAATGCTGATTGTTTACTCTTGAATGCTGTATTGTTTACTCTTGAATGTTGTATTGTCTACTTTTGAATGTTGTATTGTTCACTCTTGAATGTTGTATTGTTTACTCTTGAATGCTGTATTGTTTACTCTTGAATGCTGTATTGTTTACTCTTGAATATTGTATTGTTTACTCTTGAATGCTGTATTGTTTACTCTTGAATGCTGTATTGTTTAATCTTGAATGCTGTATTGTTTACTCTTGAATGCTGTATTGTTTACTCATGAATGTTGTATTGTTTACTCTTGAATGCTGTATTGTTTACTCTTGAATGCTGTATTGTTTACTCTTGAATGTTGTATTGTTTACTCTTGAATGTTCTTTTATTGTTTACTCTTGAATGCTGTATTGTTTACTCTTGAATGCTGTATTGTTTACTCTTGAATGCTGTATTGTTTACTCTTCAATGCTGTATTGTTTACTCTTGAATGCTGTATTGTTTAATCTTGAATGCTGTATTGTTTACTCTTGAATGCTGTATTGTTTACTCTTGAATGTTGTATTGTTTACTCTTGAATGTTGTATTGTTTACTCTTGAATGCTGTATTGTTTGTTTAATCTTGAATGCTGTATTGTTTACTCTTGAATGCTGCATTGTTAACTCTTGAATGCTGTATTGTTAATTTTGAATGCTTTATTGTTTACTCTTGAATGCTGTATTGTTTACTCTTAAATGTTGTATTGTTTACTCTTGAAAGCTGTATTGTTTACTCTTGAATGTTGTATTGTTTACTCTTGAATGGTGTATTGTTTAATCTTGAATGTTGTATTGTTTACTCTTGAATACTGTATTGTTTACTCTTGAATGTTGTATTGTTTACTCTTGAATGTTGTATTGTTTACTCTTGAATGCTGTATTGTTTACTCTTGAATGCTGTATTGTTTACTCTTGAATGCTGTATTGTTTACTCATGAATGTTGTATTGTTTACTCTTGAATGCTGTATTGTTTACTCTTTAATGTTGTATTGTTTACTCTTGAATGCTGTATTGTTTACTCTTGAATGTTGTATTGTTTACTCTTGAATGTTGTATTGTTTACTCTTGAATGCTGTATTGTTTACTCTTGAATGCTGTATTGTTTACTCTTGAATGCTGTATTGTTTACTCATGAATGTTGTATTGTTTACTCTTGAATGCTGTATTGTTTACTCTTGAATGTTGTATTGTTTACTCTTGAATGCTGTATTATTTATTCTTGAATTTGAATTGTTTACTCTTGAATGTTGTATTGTTTACTCTTGAATGTTGTATTGTTTACTCTTGAATGTTGTATTGTTTACTCTTGAATGTTGTATTGTTTACTCTTGAATGCTATATTGTTTACTCTTGAATGTTGTTTTGTTTACTCTTGAATGCTGTATTGTTTACTCTTGAATGGTGTATTGTTTACTGTTGAATGTTGTATTGTTTACTCTTGAATGTTGTATTGTTTACTCTGGAATGCTGTGTATTTTACTCTTGAATGTTGTATTGTGTACTCTTGAATGCTGTATTGTTTACTCTTGAATGTTGTATTGTTTACTCTTGAATGCTGTATTGTTTGCTCTTGAATGTTGTATTGTTTACTCTTGAATGCTGTATTGTTTACTCTTGAATGTTGTATTGTTTACTCTTGAATGTTGTATTGTTTACTCTTGAATGCTGTATTGTTTACTCTTGAATGTTGTATTGTTTACTCTTGAATGTTGTATTGTTTACTCTTGAATGGTGTATTTTTTAATCTTGAATGTTGTATTGTTTACTCTTGAATGCTGTATTGTTTACTCTTGAATGCTGTATTGTTTACTCTTGAATGTTGTATTGTTTACTCTTAAATGTTGTATTGTTTACTCTTGAAAGCTGTATTGTTTACTCTTGAATGTTGTATTGTTTACTCTTGAATGGTGTATTGTTTAATCTTGAATGTTGTATTGTTTACTCTTGAATACTGTATTGTTTACTCTTGAATGTTGTATTGTTTACTCTTGAATGTTGTATTGTTTACTCTTGAATGCTGTATTGTTTACTCTTGAATGCTGTATTGTTTACTCTTGAATGCTGTATTGTTTACTCATGAATGTTGTATTGTTTACTCTTGAATGCTGTATTGTTTACTCTTGAATGTTGTATTGTTTACTCTTGAATGCTGTATTGTTTACTCTTGAATTTTAATTGTTTACTCTTGAATGTTGTATTGTTTACTCTTGAATGTTGTATTGTTTACTCTTGAATGCTGTATCGTTTACTCTTGAATGCTGTATTGTTTACTCTTGAATGCTGTATTGTTTACTCATGAATGTTGTATTGTTTTCTCTTGAATGCTGTATTGTTTACTCTTGAATGTTGTATTGTTTACTCTTGAATGCTGTATTGTTTATTCTTGAATTTGAATTGTTTACTCTTGAATGTTGTATTGTTTACTCTTGAATGTTGTATTGTTTACTCTTGAATGTTGTATTGTTTACTCTTGAATGTTGTATTGTTTACTCTTGAATGCTAAATTGTTTACTCTTGAATGTTGTTTTGTTTACTCTTGAATGCTGTATTGTTTACTCTTGAATGGTGTATTGTTTACTCTTGAATGTTGTATTGTTTACTCTTGAATGTTGTATTGTTTACTCTGGAATGCTGTGTATTTTACCCTTGAATGTTGTATTGTGTACTCTTGAATGCTGTATTGTTTACTCTTGAATGTTGTATTGTTTACTCTTGAATGCTGTATTGTTTACTCTTGAATGTTGTATTGTTTACTCTTGAATGCTGTATTGTTTACTCTTGAATGTTGTATTGTTTACTCTTGAATGTTGTATTGTTTACTCTTGAATGCTGTATTGTTTACTCTTGAATGTTGTATTGTTTACTCTTGAATGTTGTATTGTTTACTCTTGAATGGTGTATTGTTTAATCTTGAATGTTGTATTGTTTACTCTTGAATGCTGTATTGTTTACTCTTGAATGCTGTATTGTTTACTCTTGAATGTTGTATTGTTTACTCTTGAATGCTGTATTGTTAATTCATGAATGCTGTATTGTTTACTCTTGAATGTTGTATTGTTTACTCTTGAATGGTGTATTGTTTAATCTTGAATGTTGTATTGTTTACTCTTGAATGCTGTATTGTTTACTCTTGAATGCTGTATTGTTTACTCTTGAATGTTGTATTGTTTACTCTTGAATGTTGTATTGTTTACTCTTGAATGTTGTATTGTTTACTCTTGAATGCTGTATTTTTGTATACATGAATGCTGTATTGTTGTATAATGAACATGATGAATGCTGTAGTGTTTTATACACGAATATTGTATATCTTGTTTAAGTGTGTGTTGTGTGTAGCGAGTCATTTCTAAATTAACGAATCTGAAAACTGATAGTTAGTTGACTTTTGAATATTTAAAAATTAACAAATTAATGATAGATATCGTGCATAAATGTTTGGATTTTTTTTTCGCAGGTAAACGTAATTTTACCTTGAAATATCATACTAGATACTTTTGAGGAATTCAAGACGCAAGTGATAATTAGCGTTATGCTTTGTAGAAAAGAGAGGCTTTAAAGTAATCACTTAGATTAACAACGATAACATGTGAAACGGAGAAAACCAAAGTTTACATAAAACGCAAGTGCAATCATTAAAAACAAAAATGCTCAAAATAAAAGCCTCACTTTTCTTTGTAGGAGGCATTTACCACTAATGTTATTGATAATTTTATGTAAATTATCGGACATATTTAATGTATTACATATGATACAAACACTATGTTAGAAAAACAGTTGGATTATAACTTAGTAGGCACCTGTGCTAAGTCAGGAATCTGATGTACAGTAGGTGTCGTTTGGTTTTGTAATTTATACGTGCTTCTCGTTTCTCGTTTTTTTATATATATATTAGACCGTTGGTTTTCCCGTTTGAATGGTTTTACACAAATATTTTTTTTGGACCCTTTATAGCTTGTTGTTCGGTGTGAGCCAAGGCTCCTTGTTGAAGGCCGTACCTTGACCTATAATGGTTTACTCTTATAAATTGCTATTTGGATGGAGAGTTGTCTTATTGTTACTCATACCACATCTTCATATATCTATGATATATGATACTCTACAGATATTATTTAGATGTTTTATGTTTTTATAAACAAGAAAGAAATCATGCTCAATACCAAGTGTATTTTTGTAAATATCTGTTCCTAGGGTCGTCTGTTCCAAACAAATATTTCGCAGGATTCTCTTTGCTGCTGTCACTACCTGAGGGCACCCCGAGGTTACCAGTAATTCATCATTGATATGACCATAATGATAAATTAACCGTTTACAAAACATTTTTAATCTTATGTTTCGAGCGTCAAGAATTAGTCTTTTTGAAGTCGAAACGTTTTAAAAATTAACAAATTAATGATAGATATCGTGCATAAATGTTTGGGGTTTTTTTTCGCAGGTAAACGTAATTTTACCTTGAAATATCATACTAGATACTTTTGAGGAATTCAAGACGCAAGTGATAATTAGCGTTATGCTTTGTAGAAATTAGAGGCTTTAAAGTAATCACTTAGATTAACAACGATAACATGTGAAACGGAGAAAACCAAAGTTTACATAAAACGCAAATGCAATCATTAAAAACAGAAATGCTCAAAATAAAAGCCTCACTTTTCTTTGTAGGAGGCATTTACCACTAATGTTATTGATCATTTTATGTAAATTATCGGACATATTTAATGTATTACATATGATAAATGAGTTCATAATTATATAAATGTTTGTAAATTTTACATACCGAGATTTTCTATACATAAATTCCTAGATTTAAAATTATGGAAATATTTCAATGTGCTTTAATCATTGCTTGTAGCAATTATAATGGCATCATTACATAATTCAAGACAAGCATTTAATAGTTTAATTGATCAACAAAACTAACATACTGAATGCATTGAATTATTTCATATTTTATCAATTCTTACACTTTAACCTAGATAAGGAAACTTGGTGAATTAGAAGTAGAAGCAGTTGATCGATATACAAAATTCTGAAATTCATAATGAGATTAAAACATTCTCATTAAAACAAGACCTGAGAATACTGTATTAACTCCAAAAGCATTTAGACGAGTGCGTTAATTGGATGAGGGTATCTTGCTATTCATGAAAATTATTTAAAATCTCCACTTTTAATTAGAAAGAAGTCGATTCAATAGTGCATCTAAAAACAAACTGTATATGCAGTTTTACTCTTATGCGAAACATTACTGCAATATGTAACTTTCTATGTTTCCTGAAAACAGTTCCTTGGATTTTCTGTAAATCAATGACTTTGCCAATTATTTTATATCTCTGATATACATATTATAACATTTTTGTTTTCGTATTTAACAAATAATTATTAGGTAGTGATTATATGAGAACCAGAATTTTGTCGAATGATCGTAAAGATGAAAAAAAAGGAAAGAAACAATATTAATATCGTTATTTACTCAATATTACTTGAAGAACAAAGTTTGTGAAACTGGATTAGTTTGTGAAACTGGATTAGTTTTTGAAACTGGATTAGTTTTTGAAACTGGATTAGTATCTTTCATAACAACCAATACTCAGTATAGGACGTGTCTTCATTAAGGCTATATCATGCCTTTGTCATGAAATTGTATAATCCTGTATCATAGAGAAACAAATTTACTTTTAGACTTATTAATAGCATTTCTAATATTATTTTATAATTTCAATTCATTCATTTCCTGAATAAGTCTATATAACTTTAAAATGATCATGATGATTAAGGAAACAATTTGTGTTTAAGGTATAAAATAACGTCTGTCCAGTATTTAATATTCAATTTATGCTTTTAATTTATCATTTCATTGTTTTCATTAAACAAACAAGTACATGTAGACCAATTTTATTGTTCTACATTCCGATATTGTCTCTAAATTTATATAGCTATCAAAGCTTAAAACGTAACTGAGAAGACACTTTTAATACTGATTACTTCTTAAAAAGGAAACAGATTTATCCGGGCGCTGTTGTAGGTCAACACATTGACATTCTAACGACAGTGAAAAGTTAATCTCTTTAGAACATTACATAATATGATTCAGTAGAAGAACCTATAAAACTATAATTGATAAATTGGTATGTCCAACAGAATTAATGTCAACTTCAAACCGACAGGAATAGTGACAATAACCCATGATTACAGACAGGATACATATTTATGTGTACTACATAAAAAATGAAAAGTTAATCTTACAACGTTATAAACGTGCCATGCTGATACCATGAAGATATATAAGTATTAAACACATTTACGGAACTCTACGGCAAATCAGAACAACAAAATCAAATTTTATCACCCAACAGAAATAGTGAAAAACAATTTATCTAACTTAGTAAAGGCATTTTCCGAAGAAAATGATGAGTAAGCCTCGTTTAATATCTAGCTTATCCTTTCATTTGTGTGATAGCTGTTTATAGTTCCTGTATATTGACACCATTTATGTAAGCAACAAACTAGACTAGATAAACTAGACGCTTCAAAGTCGTAATATAACAAGTTTAATATATAGTAATAACCTCAATTTAATTAGATATGAAAATGAACACAAAGATATCTGCCATTTCGAATTCATAGAGCAGTTAGATTCGTACTTCTTACTGATTTTATTAATATGGAAAAGGTATATTAATATTGCGGTATCTCATTTTTTTACAATGACTTCTTTTCATATATATGCCAAAAGTACATTTTTATTGTTTTGTTCTCTTTCAGATATTTTATATTACAAAGATTTTGCAACCAAAACGTGCAGGAGATTTTAATTAATTTGCAACTATTAATATTTCTACTAAATTAAAATGATAAACTAAAAAGTAAAGAGTTTCATTGACACTTTTATACCGACACAAAGTAAACATGCAGATATTATGAAATAAAATGTCTAGTGCTTGGCCGTAGAAATTCTCATGATTGCCGTCTCGTGCAAAACAACTGTTTCATCTGTATATGATATTTTCAATTAACAATCATTAATGCCTTTTAAGGTGGAACCCAACACTTTCACTAAAACCAATTTGGCTCGTTTAATTTTCATAAAATTTTGCCAAAGTATTTACTTAGACACTTTAACAAAAATATAAAAAAATTAAAATTTTGAACTAACCGTTTTGTCAGAAAAATTACACTGATTATATAGCAATTTGACAAACACCAATTTTGATCATAGAGAAGCTTAATATTCCTTTTACAACACAAAGTAATTAAAACGTTTAGCTGACTTTACAGAGTTATCTCCCTGTAGTGTTAGGTACCACCATAATGTAATAATTGTTGTTATTTGATATAAACACTACATGTGCATGCATGAACTAATTTGTATTCGTTGTTCTCTTGTAGAAGATTGAAAAAATATACAGAAAATTAATAGTTGTCGTATATACAAATGAGTTTTATTGAAATGTTCACCATATTGCAAAATACTTAAAAGCTAGAATGTTATTCGAACTTGTACAAAACTGCTTTAGACATATTGATGTATTTGGTATTTTTCTCTTCGGTTTTTTTAACTTGTGATTTTATGAACTTACCTACCCCTAAAAAATGTTAACTTCATGTGCACTAATAATGCTCAATAATCAATAGTCAAGTTGTGTTTTGAATCTTATAAAAAAATACCAGGATTGAAATTGTGTAAGTCAAACGCACGTTTCGACTTAAAAAAGACTTATTCTTGACGCTCGAAACATAAGATTAAAAATGTTTTGTAAACGGTTAATTTATCATTATGGTCATATCAATGATGAATTACTGGTAACCTCGGGGTGCCCTCAGGTAGTGACAGCAGCAAAGAGAATCCTGCGAAATATTTGTTTGGAACAGACGACCCTAGGAACAGATATTTACAAAAATACACTTGGTAGTGAGCATGATTTCTGTCTTGTTTGTAAAAACATAAAACATTTAAATAATATCTGTAGAGTATCATATATCATAGATATATGAAGATGTGGTATGAGTAACAATAAGACAACTCTCCATCCAAATAGCAATTTATAAAAGTAAACCATTATAGGTCAAGGTACGGCCTTCAACAAGGAGCCTTGGCTCACACCGAACAACAAGCTATAAAGGGTCAAAAAAAATATTTGTGTAAAACCATTCAAACGGGAAAACCAACGGTCTAATATATATATAAAAAAACGAGAAACGAGAAGCACGTATAAATTACAAAACCAAACGACACCTACTGTACATCAGATTCCTGACTTAGCACAGGTGCCTACTAAGTTAAAATCCAACTGTTTTTCTAACATAGTGTTTGTATTATATAATTAAAAACTCACTGCGAATGATAAGGTTCATCTATTAACTACATTTTTGTTCTAAGTTTTTGCTCACTGTATTCCATGATATTTACATGTATACACTGATTTGAATTTTTAGTTAATATTTGCTCAGTTAAGTAAAATGGGAGTTTTTTTATATGATTTCCTTCATAGAGGCCTGCTACTAATCATTATTATGTGAACTTTTTGCATTGGTATTTCTTTTTTTTTTGGAAAAGGGTGGGGGTAATTTCGGAAAAATAAACTAGCTTCACTCATAAAGCTGTACGATTTGCATATCATAATTTTTGCCTTCCTACCTGTAGTATAACAAGTATATTTTCCCATCGTTTCTATTCCAGTCAGTCAAGGGGGTAAACCAATGATAAGTACTCACATCAAAGAAACATACTTAATTGATATTAAGTTATAATGTGTTATATATACAACTGCATTTTCGTTAAACCCGCCATGATATATTTTTAAATTATAATTGTAACCTGCATATTTTTCAAAATGCTACAGATTTGCAGATGATGCAGAGAAAGTCTTCGTTGCATAGATCGAACATCTGTCGTTAATGATTTAATAACAAGTCTTCAAAATTCTGAAATTCGTAATGAGATTAAAACATTCTCATCAAAACAAGACCTGAGAATACTGTATTAACTCCAAAAGCATTTAGACGAGTGCGTTAATTGGATGAGGGTCTTTTGCTATTCATGAAAATTATTTAAAATCTCCACTTTTAATTAGAAAGAAGTCGATTCAATAGTGCATCTAAAAACAAACTGTATATGCAGTTTTACTCTCATGCGAAACATTACTGCAATATGTAACTTTCTATGTTTCCTGAAAACAGTTCCTTGGATTTTCTGCAAATCAATGACTTTGCCAATTATTTTATATCTCTGATATACATATTATAAAAAAATTTTTTCGTATTTAACAAATAATTATTAGGTAGTGATTATATGAGAACCAGAATTTTGTCGAATGATCGTAAAGATGAAAAAAAAGGTAAGAAACAATGTTAATATCGTTATTTACTCAATATTACTTGAAGAACAAAGTTTGTGAAACTGGATTAGTTTGTGAAACTGGATTAGTTTTTGAAACTGGATTAGTTTTTGAAACTGGAATAGTTTTTGAAACTGGGTTAGTATCTTTCATAACAACCAATACTCAGTATAGGACGTGTCTTCATTAAGGCTATATCATGCCTTTGTCATGAAATTGTATAATCCTGTATCATAGAGAAACACATTTACTTTTAGACTTATTAATAGCATTTCTAATATTATTTTATACTTTCAATTCATTCATTTCCTGAATAAGTCTATATTACTTTAAAATGATCATGATGATTAAGGAAACAATTTGCGTGTAAGGTATAAAATAACGTCTGTCCAGTATTTAATATTCAATTTATGCTTTTAATTTATCATTTCATTGTTTTCTTTAAACAAACAAGTACATGTAGACCAATTTTATTGTTCTACATTCCGATATTGTCTCTAAATTTATATAGCTATCAAAGCTTAAAACGTAACTGAGAAGACACTTTTAATACTGATTACTTCTTAAAAAGGAAACGGATTTATCCGGGCGCTGTTGTAGGTCAACACATTGACATTCTAACGACAGTGAAAAGTTAATCTCTTTAGAACATTACATAATATGATTCAGTAGAAGAACCTGTAAAACTATAATTGATAAATTGGTCTGTCCAACAGAATTAATGTCAACTTCAAACCGACAGGAATAGTGACAATAACCCATGATTACAGACAGGATACATATTTATGTGTACTACATAAAAAATGAAAAGTTAATCTTACAACGTTATAAACATGCCATGCTGATACCATGAATATATATAAGTATAAAACACATTTACGGAACTCTACGGCAAATCAGAACAACAAAATCAAATTTTATCACCCAACAGAAATAGTGAAAAACAATTTATCTAACTTAGTAAAGGCATTTTCCGAAGAAAATGATGAGTTAGCCTCGTTTAATATCTAGCTTATCCTTTCATTTGTGTGATAGCTGTTTATAGTTCCTGTATATTGACATCATTTATGTAAGCAACAAACTAGACTAGATAAACTAGACGCTTCAAAGTCGTAATATAACAAGTTTAATATATAGTAATAACCTCAATTTAATTAGATATGAAAATGAACACAAAGATATCTGCTATTTCGAATTCATAGAGCAGTAAGATTCTTACTTCTTACTGATTTTATTAATATGGAAAAGGTATATTAATATTGCGGTATCTCATTTTTTTACAATGACTTCTTTTCATATATATGCCAAAAGTACATTTTTATTGTTTTGTTCTCTTTCAGATATTTTATATTACAAAGAGTTTGCAACCAAAACGTGCAGGGGATTTTAATTAATTTGCAACTATTAATATTTCTACTAAATTAAAATGATAAACTAAAAAGTAAAGAGTTTCATTGACACTTTTATACCGACACAAAGTAAACATGCAGATATTATGAAATAAAAAGTCTAGTGCTTGGCCGTAGAAATTCTCATGATTGCCGTCTCGTGCAAAACAACTGTTTCATCTGTATATGATATTTTCAATTAACAATCATTAATGTCTTTTAAGGTGGTACCCAACACTTTCACTAAAACCAATTTGGCTCGTTTAATTTTCATAAAATTTTGCCAAAGTATTTACTTAGACACTTTAACAAAAATATAAAAAAAATTAAAATTTTGAACTAACCGTTTTGTCAGAAAAATTACACTGATTATATAGCAATTTGACAAACACCAATTTTGATCATAGAGAAGCTTAATATTCCTTTTACAACACAAAGTAATTAAAACGTTTAGCTGACTTTACAGAGTTATCTCCCTGTAGTGTTAGGTACCACCTTAATGTAATAATTGTTGTTATTTGATATAAACACTACATGTGCATGCATGAACTAATTTGTATTCGTTGTTCTCTTGTAGAAGATTGAAAGAATATACAGAAAATTAATAGTTGTCGTATATACAAATGAGTTTTATTGAAATGTTCACCATATTGCAAAATACTTAAAAGCTAGAATGTTATTCGAACTTGTACAAAATTGATTTAGACATATTGATGTATTTGATATTTTTCTCTTCGGTTTTTTTAACTTGTGATTTTATGAACTTACCTACCCCTAAAAAATGTTAACTTCATGTGCACTAATAATGCTCAATAATCAATAGTCAAGTTGTGTTTTGAATCTTATAAAAAAATACCAGGATTGAAATTGTGTAAGCCAAACGCACGTTTCGACTTCAAAAAGACTAATTCTTGACGCTCGAAACATAAGATTAAAAATGTTTTGTAAACGGTTAATTTATCATTATGGTCATATCAATGATGAATTACTGGTAACCTCGGGGTGCCCTCAGGTAGTGACAGCAGCAAAGAGAATCCTGCGAAATATTTGTTTGGAACAGACGACCCTAGGAACAGATATTTACAAAAATACACTTGGTATTGAGCATGATTTCTTTCTTGTTTGTAAAAACATAAAACATTTAAATAATATCTGTAGAGTATCATATATCATAGATATATGAAGATGTGGTATGAGTAACAATAAGACAACTCTCCATCCAAATAGCAATTTATAAGAGTAAACCATTATAGGTCAAGGTACGGCCTTCAACAAGGAGCCTTGGCTCACACCGAACAACAAGCTATAAAGGGTCCAAAAAAAATATTTGTGTAAAACCATTCAAACGGGAAAACCAACGGTCTAATATATATATATAAAAAAACGAGAAACGAGAAGCACGTATAAATTACAAAACCAAACGACACCTACTGTACATCAGATTCCTGACTTAGCACAGGTGCCTACTAAGTTATAATCCAACTGTTTTTCTAACATAGTGTTTGTATTATATAATTAAAAACTCACTGCGAATGATAAGGTTCATCTATTAACTACATTTTTGTTCTAAGTTTTTGCTCACTGTATTCCATGATATCTACATGTATACACTGATTTGAATTTTTAGTTAATATTTGCTCAGTTAAGTAAAATGGGAGTTTTTTTTTATATGATTTCCTTCATAGAGGCCTGCTACTAATTATTATTATGTGAACTTTTTGCATTGGTATTTTTTTTTTTTTTTGAAAAAGGGTGGGGGTAATTTCGGAAAAATAAACTAGCTTCACTCATAAAGATGTACGATTTGCATATCATAATTTTTGCCTTCCTACCTGTAGTATAACAAGTATATTTTCCCATCGTTTCTATTCCAGTCAGTCAAGGGGGTAAACCAATGATAAGTACTCACATCAAAGAAACATACTTAATTGATATTAAGTTATAATGTGTTATATATACATCTGCATTTTCGTTGAACCCGCCATGATATATTTTTAAATTATAATTGTAACCTGCATATTTTTCAAAATGCTACAGATTTGCAGATGATGCAGAGAAAGTCTTCGTTGCATAGATCGAACATCTGTCGTTAATGATTACTTCGGTACATGACAAATACATGTTTTGCATGTAATATTTCAAATCTAAGTGAAATGATATTTTACAGACTTCGTTAACAATACAGTTCTTAACCGTTTTAAACTTAGTTCTTTATTCGGACTTTTTTTACTTTTTTGTTGAAAACGCGCGTCTGGAGTGAAATTTTACGCTAGGTGTCTATTGATTAATATAATATATTGTTATGTTGCTTAATTTGTTTTGTTAGCTTATTCCTTGTGATGTGCTTGTTGATTCGCAAGCAAGGAATACTAGTGCTCTACGTTAATTGAACGATCTCGTTAAAAGAAAACTTTCTATTTTTCGTTAGGCTGTACAGTTAACAAGATTGAAACTTTTTGTCTTAATAAGCGGCTATCCGGACCTCACTTTATACTTTGTCTTTGTTCATAATAAGAGAGTTAATTAGTCGTGACTTCCTGTTTAAATACAAGAAGTTTTTTAGCAGATAATTTTTCTCTCAGGAGATTAGTCTTTATAAATTAACATCATCAATCAACCAACTTTGCTTCATTTAAGACAGTTTTCAACATTTTTCCAATTAGCATGACGAATAAACTTAGCATAATAACCAGTATTAAAGTTTTGTACGACAGACGCGAGTTTCGTTTTCAAAAGGTTCATTAGAACAGTTCGGATCAAAATAATTAAAAAAAAACAAAAAAGGGAGGAAATGACAATGAGGAACCGATATCCTTCAATAAAATCTGATTATAACGGTAAAACAAAAATATTGTTTCGCTTTATCATAAAATTGAGAAAGGAAATGGGGAATGTGTCAAATGTTTATAGCAGAGGTTTTGTTGTGCTAGTAGCTCGTCATGTGAAGCAGGCCTTACTCGCAAAGTGAAGCAGGCTTTGCACACCATGTGAAGCAGGCCTTACTCGCCATTCGTGAGAACCTTTGACCTCCTCTGGTTTTCTTATTACCTTTGTAAGCTTCTATTTAAAATTAGCTTCGACTGAAAAAAGGAAAAATGTTTAGTATAGGTACCGTTAGCTGCAATACATGCAATATGATGGCCGACTGTCTTCTGGCAACCACGTTCACTAAACATTATACAACCGTTTCATTCAAATATTCATGATCTTGATCACATTGCTGAAACTGCGTGATTTTCTTTTATTTTATTAGATTATGTTACATCATGTATCCCGGTTATTTTCGTTGATTATTACACTGTATAGGTTATCGATTTTTTTTTCTTCGGGGAGGGGGCGTAAGTCGTTAAATCATAAGTTATTGTTCACTTGTTACTCCTTTGAATTCTTTTATTTTTAAATTTTGTGATAGTAGCTTTCTATATTGCTAGTGGCAAATCGTTCATGCATATTGATATTCATATATAGAAGCATGATTATCGATATCAAAAAGCAATATAATTCATACCTTGTGTTTAAATTAAAAAAAAACGAAATGTTCTTAACAAAACACATGAGTTCTTTGACCGAATGTCTATTTTGAAACATCGGATTTATTAACTTTTGCATATTTGAGAACTAATTAACACTCAAATAGAACTACCTTCAAAGAAATGTAGGCACTTCTCACAAATCATTACCGAAAGCTAAATTAATAAGGAAATCATTCTACGAATTTTCACCTCTTTGCAGACGATAGAGATATTTGATGTTTGATCATTGTGGTCATGACATAGTACTGAGAACATGGAATGTTTACATTGTATTTTTTCCTTTGACATGCCTTGATTATCTTGACATTACTTTGGATTCATTTTTCCAAAGAGCTTTTGTCGATAATTAAATCCGGTAGAAATGTGAGTTGACATAAAAGATGATACAACTTTATTCTTTCTTCAATTAAGATATGTTATCAGAAATATTTTCTTTTAACTCTTTTTAGATGAATCGGTAGCAAAATGATCATAAAGTATAAGGGAATTGATGAGACTGTCATCAAAGTGAAAGGTTTACCACTATAAACCAGGTTTAATCCACCATTTTCTACATTTGAAAATGCATGTACCAAGTCAGGAATATGACAGTTCTTGTCAATTCGTTTTTGATGTGTTTTGTCATCTTATTTTGCCATGTGATTATAGATTTTCCTATTAGATTTTCCTCTGAGTTCAGTATTTTTGTGATTTTACTTTTTATGATATGCTAATTACTAAAGAAAAGTAGGAACAAAAAATAACTTTGTATTTTTATCAATATTACTCAATACAATAACTTATTTGATATTTATCAAATGTGTCAAAGAAAAGCTGGGGGATTATGATTTCGACTGCAATCTGAAACTGTAAGTTTAAAAAAAATCTAAGGCACATAAGGGTACCCTTTCATTGTCAGGGACACACAGGACACTACCTCAAAGTCTCTAAAAAGTATAATAACAAAATCCTGAACTCCGAGGAGAATTCAAACGGTAAGTCCCTAATCAAATGATAAAACACATCAACGAATGGACAACAACTGTCACATTTCTGACTTGGTACAGGCATTTTCAAATGTAGATAATTGTAGATTGCAGCTGGTTTTATAGCGAAAAACTACTCACTTGTACGACAGCCGTATCAAATTCCATTATATTGACATCGAAGCGTAAACAAAGTGTCACAAATAGGAGTACAACAACAACACAAACCCAACCAAAAACTGGGGGTGATTTCAGGTGCTCCGGAAGGGTATCCTAGTTAATTCATACAGATACTTACCTCTACTTTTCGTATCATTTTATTAGTTGATACTTTTTGAACATGTAATTGTTGCACATACATTTTGTAGTTTAGAATATCTCCATATTAGTCCACTCGGCACATTTTTTAAAACTTTTTTTGCGCAACATAATTGCTTATATATCTAACATTCTAAAGGTTAATATCAAAAAGAGATATTAAAATTTATTATAGTTAGCAGCTGTTCGCGAACGATTTGCATTATGCTTAATCTTTGAAACTGATATTTTCATTTATGATTTTATTTGTTTAAATTTTTCGTGTGCTTTTAACAATAAACGATCGTTAAGTTAATTTTACTATTTGTCTCATTACTGTTACTCTATAAATCATTGGTCATTTGTTTTTTACTGGTTGTTAGCATAATCAATTTCGCAAAAGCTAAGTAATGAAAGCAACTACCCTAAAACCCCTGTTGCTCTTTAAAAAAAAGGTATAAGCACCAAGTTTGCTCGTAAAATATACTAAATATATATGACTTAAGAGTGTTTTTACTCGTTAGTTTGGAGACTCACTCAATCTTACCTCTGACATTTAAATTATTTTTGGACAGGGGTACGTTTACGGAACACTCAGTTAATATTACATAGGTGTTTGAACAATAAAACAACTGAATGTTTAAGTCAATAGACACAATTTTTCAATAAAGTCGAGTACAATTGAGAACTCCTGTATGTCAAATTTGTATGTTGTGCAGTTTATTTAATGAAAGTACTTTGTTGTTTTTTGTCTTCTTTTTTAGTGCTTTAAAAATGGAATGAATTTAAATGAATAGGTATTAAATGTGAATAAAGGATAAAACCGTTTAGAATACATCGATTCAAAAGATGCATTTTCTTTGTTTAAATGTCAGTTTGTTTTCGACATAAAATGTTCATAAATATCCCTTTGGTTTGTGGCGCCTCTCTATTCTTAGGTAGACAACTCAATTTATCAGAACCTAAATCGAACATAAGTGTTAATGTTTTTGAATTGCGAGCAAATGCGACTTCTTTTTTTAAACTGTTAGTCGTCGATGTTTAATTTCCACTAATTGTATTGACAGTTATCGTCTGCTGCGGAATGCCACAATTGGCGGGAATTAAAGACAGATCAGGAGATACGAATGTATCTTAAAGTACAATGAATCAAAAAATTAAAAACCATATAATCATACGAGAAAAGTCTATCAGAATATAGATTAAAAATATATAGCGATTTTTCATTTTCTTTCAGATTAAATCATAACGATTCATATGGTACAAATTAGCTTATAGAAAAGTGGAAAATTAGATAAAACCAATTGAGAATCAATAAAGAGACGTCTAAAAAGGTTTGAAAAAAATATGATTTTGGTGAGGACCTACTTTAGCGAAGAGGTTACACAAAGGGGTATTTGTTTAATGTTTTTATCATGGTCGCTTTCGAACCTGAAAAACGCTTCAATTAAAAAAAATATTTTGATTTAAAAAAATATAAATACTTATTTCATATACCTAAATATCTAATATGTCTTCCTAGAATGGTGTAAAACAATATCTTTGACTATATAGTTATACACTGTGTAACTACACACAATTGCATTTAAATTTAATTTGTGTAGTTATAAGCTCATTATCGGCGACTTGAATGAAATAAAAAATGTGTTTAGTATTTGAATTTTCATACCTTTTATACATTGACGAGTAATTTTTTGTTTTCAGTTATATATAATTCTTGCACCTTGTTTTTTTTTCATGTTATAGTCTAATGTTAAAAAACGAATCGGTATGAGTCGCTATGGTAACAAAAAAACCATGACTCAATGAATCTAGTTTTTTTTACCTTATACCTTTTCAATACAAGGTTGTTGTGTTTGTTTACATTCTGATCTAAATAAATTGTGAATGTTCAAATTACATGTATGTGTCTCTCTTTTAAGGATACAAGAAAGTTCAACTTCATACTTAATTTGCCCTTTTTAACTTTTTGGGATTCGAGCGTCACTGATAAGTCTTTTGTAGACGAAACGTGCGTCTAGCGTAAATACAAAACTTAATTCTGGTATCTATGATGAATTTATTTCCAAACTATATTAAAGTCAATAGTGAGTGGACTTTTAGCAGTAATCTAAAGCAGCTGATGACGTAAAAGTACATAGTATCAAGTCTATATTATTACAAAGTGTTTAGTTATCATTATAGGGTGTATCTACAATGTAATACCCAGTTAGCAACGTTACAATTAGACCAATATATATATAATACCGAAATAAGAAATTAAGTACAACAATGTAGAAAACTTTGTACTTTACGTTTATGCATTACGTTGGCATGTTTTCCATTAATGAATTGAATTCAAAAGGGAAATTTGAACAACGCAATCTATTTTTTACCGGTTCGATTCTAATTTGGGATTGTTTTTTAAAAAAGAGACAAAAGATACCAGAGTGATATTTAAACTCATAAATCGAAAATAAACTGACAACGCCATTGTTATAAAGAAAAAGACAAACAGACAAACAATAATACACAAAACA
Organism: Mytilus edulis; assembly: GCF_963676685.1. Lineage (NCBI taxonomy): Eukaryota > Metazoa > Mollusca > Bivalvia > Mytilida > Mytilidae > Mytilus > Mytilus edulis. The sequence continues at coordinate 71,253,900 of NC_092353.1, read as the reverse complement.
GAACAGAAACCTATAGACTATGCAACACGAACCCAATCAAATATTGGGGGAGTGCTCTAGAAGGATAACAAGTTCCTGCTTCTGCTTTAAAGTTCATAATAGACACTTGGTAAACATGACCGAGTTAACTTCACATAATTTATATTGCAAGTACATACGAACATGTTCATTTGCAAAATTTTAAAGGCACGCCAAGGATACATACCTGAATACAATAAAGCAGTAGTAACCAAAAGATCAACCAAAACTCATAAGTTGAACAGAGTCCATCAAAATGATGGCAACAAATCATGATTTACGATTCTTCGCATAAAACATTTATACCAACTCGTCACGAACCGCATCCAAATTATTAGTAAAGCTGCTACATATATCTCTCGTGTTGTTTAGAGGAAGTACATATTATGTTATGAATTCAATTCGGTGATGACAAAATTGACGAAAAGGATTAGAACATATATATATGTTATTTGCATTGTCAAAACTTTCCTCATCTGGAAATCTATTATATGTGTATCGCTGGAATTTTGTGTCATTAATGCTCTTCACCGTTGTACTTGTTTGGCGTTTAAACCATTCTGTTGAGTCTTATAAAGACGAAATGCGCGTCTTGAGTTTCAAATTTTCAGCCTGGTACCTTTGGTAACTATAAACCTATAAAGAAAGAACTTATTCTCATAGGGGATCGTTTAAACATTCGTATTAGCTAATCGTATAAGAAGGCAAACTAGAAGTTTACATTAAACATGAGAACTAAACGCAAGTATGGTACTTGATGTCAGTTACACTGGAAATCGGGACTCGGAAATTAATCGTTACACGTGTGTCCAGTATACTCAGGCTTAACCAATCACAAGAGGGAATCTTAATATGAACAAAATTAGCGAAATTGGCGTTTAAAAAAGTTAATTTATGAAGTATTTTATTAATAAAAGTTTGATATCTATAATGGGATGGTGGAGATATAAACGGAAGTATCAACCTCCTGTAGAACTGTTTCTATGTATGCACATATATATCAAATTCTGTTTCAAAAATTCTTAGCTGTAAAAACGGTAGTTTATTTCAAGAAATCTGTGAATTGACCAAATTAGTTTTAAGAGCAGGTTTGAAATAAACAAAATATTACAGTTGATAAACATATAAATAAAAGAAATGCATGCTATTAGAACTGTTGACACATTTTCTATCATCCGAGACATTACACAATTTAAAACTGTCTGTATTATAATACTAAAATTAAACTAAAAAGATGTATTTGAAAAAATGTCAGTTCACGTTAAATCACGCAGCTGACGTGACAGAATAATAAAGCAGAAATGGGTCTAATGGCTTCCTTGCTAACAGATTGAATTTGCTTGTTTACTAATTTAATCCCCGGAAAACACTTATGAAAGTGGAAGGATGTTATTTTGTGAAAACAAACACGAACTCGACTAATTGCTAATTGACATATACACGCGAATATACTTTGATTAGAATACAAACTGTTGTAAAAATCGTAATAGCATTACTTTCACATCAGTATAATTTTGTTGAATTATCAACCCATTTCCATTGTGAATACATATTGACATTTGAGTAAAAGATAATCAACAAAAGTCAGTCAATACATATTATTTTTCTTAAAAAATACTAAACTCAGATAAAACTATGTACAAGATTGCTTTGCATAAGAATGATTTTCTTTTGGAAAAAAATGCTAGATTAATCGTATTACAAATGTATGTGCCAGTTCTTAACAAAACTACCGAACTCTATTAACGCTATTAACCAAAGGAAAAAGGGAACACATATTTCTGACTTGGTACGGCCATTTTCAGAAGAAATTGTTGGTTGATTAAGGTTTCATAGCTAGCCAATCATCCCACAAGTATGCAAGATGTTCATAGTTCACTCTGAGCCCCAGACCTGTCAGAAGTTTAATTTTGTTATGTTTCAGTTAAGTTTTTTTTTTTTTTTTACATTTGGAACATTTGGTATAAGTAAATCATTTAAGGTCTATATTAAATGTATTCATAACTCGACCGGGTGATTAGTGTATTGACATCGGTTAATTAATTGTATGTTATACATATAGATTTCATCGGGTTTTTATATATCGTTGAGTAACTGTCTCGTGTTTATTCATGTTTATGGTGTTTAATCAAATAAATGAGTCTATAACAATATATGTCAAGTTTGTTTTACTAGATTCAGTTTTCAACGTGACAATGGATGGCTGTGAAACGTCTATTGTATTAAAAAATAACATGCATATCTAGGAGGAAAACATCTTAATGGGATATGACAATGGTCCCTGCTGTGTACTTTACCTATACGCCGAGTTGGATTTTTAAAAAAAACATGTTTAAAAGTTACACCAATGAAAATGTGTCACCCTATTCCTCGTCGACCTTATAGTCTTTGCCGTGAACCAAACGGATGAGAAGCAAAGACTTATTTTTCTAAGTCTTTGTCTCGAACCTGTCGGGAATCGTATCCACTATCCACTTCACTCAATCCCATGCACATATGAACTCATATATAATTCGCCGTTTCAGAAGCTAATGCAATCCGGCTAATACTTTCAAAACTGTACACCAAAACGTTGTGATCGGTTAAAAACGGACTAAACAATGGAAATCCGACCAATGACGTGACGTTATTTTCATTTTGGTGAACGCACAATGAGATAACATGTAGTCCTTTAGATTCTGAAAAGGCATATTGTACCAGAACTATTAGAAACAACGATGTGTAGCATTTGATAACATTTTGATTTGAGGGAAACTATGACAAAGCATTGATTATTAAGTAGTATGTATTGAACATGTTGAATTTAGGCTTATCGTTATGTATAGATGATAATTAGGTAAGCTGTAAGTAAAGCAAATCAGGAAATATACGGTACAATTTTGACTGATCATAACCACCTAGTGTAAAAACTTAGGTTCAGAGTTCGTAACATTATTTATTATATATACGCCATAACACTCATCATAAGGGAGCAATAAAAAGAAAACGACAGTATAATGGTCATAATCATTTTCATCTTAATAAAACATAAAAGAAATAAACAAAGCTATTGCTCATCTCTCTAATAAAGTACTAAAAGTACTTTATGATTGCTAATATATATATATGATTAATTAGTGAGAGCATCAATAGCACACAAATAGCATTGCGATATCGAATATAGAATGCTAGAATATGCATTTAAGTATCATATCTTTTGCAATATACTCAAACGTCATAGCTCTGTGTGAATAATTTAATAATTGTTTCATTCATGTTAAATTTGTTCCTTCTTTTTTCATACGAATTCATACATATATTGACATTAAGTTGTACCTGCATTCATATCTGGTCTTGTGTGGATGTTTAAACATGTCAACGATAAATGGATACCATATTGATGGGTGCACCTCCGTAAATTATAAGCATTCAAAAGAGGTTTTTTATTCGCATTTGAAAGGAAGTGGCTCTAAAACTTATTTTTTTTCAAAAAAAAAAAAATAACAAAAAATTTCCGAACTCAAACTCAAATCGGAAAGTCCCTTTTGAACTGCAAAATCAGAAGCTCAAACAAATCAACCGAATAGGAAAAAAGGACTTTGTGCTATGAATTTTCCTTGGCAGTCGGTATTTTTGCTTAAACAATTTGAGGGAAGAATCTTTTTTCTAAATTGTGTTCGTGTTGTTTCTCTCTCTGTTTCGATGAAGGTTATGATAATATTGCTAAAACTAGTGGGATTTCGAAATACTCTGAAATAATCAGATACATGAAAATTTGTCACCTTATTCCGTATTTACCTTATAGTCTATGTCTATAATCTATAGAACCAAACTGAGAAGCAGTAAAGACTAATTTGTACCTAGTCTTCGTGTTGACCCGTTTGAGGATCGTATCCACTACCTACTGCACTCAACCCAAGCACATATACAATAGCAATAAACATTTAGGAAAAATATAAAAATTTATCCTGATGATTTTACCATCCCCTTTTCATTGCTTTCTTTCAAATAAAGCTTACTATTTGTGTCATATGTGTGCATAAGTATGTGATCAGAATCTTTCATAGATTGTATATTCAGTACGTAAAATGGCAATCTATAATATAGTTGGTGTATCCATGGCAACAATTTGCATTTATTGGTTATAAAATATTGCAAAAAAGGGGGAAAGATGTCACATTTTTATTGCATAATAACTTTCAAATTTGAAAAATCCGCCGGTGCCAAAATGCAAAACCAAACTTAGAACAGAGTATTGCATGTATTGCTACCTAAAATCATATATAATTCGTTGAATATATCTGGTAAATATTTCTGGTAAATATATCTGGTATATATTAGTGTACACTTAAACGGTGTGATTGGTTCAAAATGTAAAATCCATCCAATAAGATGATTTTATTTTAATTTTGGTGTACGAACAATGAGATTACCCATAGTCCTTAGATTCGGAAAAGGCGAATTATGGTATTGGATCAGAACTATTTGCAACAGCGATGTGTAGCATTTAATGACATTTTGATTTAGGGGATATGATGACAAACTATGGATTATTAAGTATTATGTATTGAACATGTTGAATTTAGACTTTTCGTTATGTATATAAGATAAGCTGTAATTAAAACAAAGCAGAAAATATACGGTACAATTTTGACTGATCATAACCACCCAGTGTTAAAATTTTTCTTTAGAACTTAGGTTCAGCCTTGGTAACCTCAGTTATTGCTTATTCCACCATAACACTCAATGCAGGAGAGCAATAAAAAGAAAACGAATGAATAATTGTCATAATCATTTGCATCTTAATATAACATGAAAGAAAAAAACCAAAGCTATCGCTCATCTCTCTAATAAAACACAAAAAGTACTTTATGATTGCTAATATATGTATGATTAGTTAGTGAAAGCAATAATAGCACACAAATAGCATTGTGATACTGAATATATTACAATGCTAGAATATTTATTATATTACCATGTGTTGATCAATAAAAAGAACCATCATAACTCTACGTGAACGGTTTAATTATAGTTTCTTTCAAGTTATTTTATTTATTTTTTCATGTACAAGTTCATATATATATATAAATTAAGTTGTACCTGTTCGTACATGTAGCTGGTCTTATGTTGATGTGTATGTATGTCAACAATAAGGTAGCACCTCTGTAAATTTTAGGCATTCAAAAGGGGTTATTTTTTTTTAAATATCCACCGATGAAAAGCCAGTGCACCGGTTTTGGTATGACGTAAATGTCTATTAATTCGCAATTGGAAGAAAGTGACTCTAAAGCTAGGTTCACACTGCCGATCAGATCATCTCGATGATCCCGATTGTCCAAATTTCCACGACTAAGTGTGATTAAATTCTCGATCGGGCCTGTTTATAACTTCTACCCAACTGCCATCCGACTGTACACGACATTAACCCGACCATTCACGACTCCTAAACAACTCCATCACGACTCAAACCCGACCACTAATTGAATACATATTCGATTATTCCGACCAATTCACGATCTCTACACGATCTTTACTCGACTAGGTAGACCAAACCAACTATGCTCGATCTCAGCCTTATCTTGGCCAGACCAGATCGACTTGATCGTAATAGGTTCGTAGGGATAGTCAGACATTGGTCGGATATGTACAAATTCAGTATAAAAACATCTGATCTTCCTTTATATCAGCCGCTGCAGCGGAGGGGGCATTAAGTGTTACCCTTGTCCGTCCGAAAGTACGCATACGTACGTTTCAACAATTAGTTTCCGATCTCTAATTTTATTTTGCCTCAACCAAATTTAATGAAACGCAATAACAATCGCAAATTTGGATGTCGTCACTTTGAACGTTCTTGAGAAATGGCTGTCTATAACGTTATATGCAAAAACTCTTGGGTAGAAAGTCAAATCGATGACGACCAAAGTCGACCACCCCAGACAATCTTGTCGAATGGGACAGACCAGTCTCCCGATCGCTTAATTTGTATTGATCGAGATTGATCGAGTTGGTCTGATCGGCAGTGTGAACCTAGCTTTAAACTAATGATACAAACAATAAGTAACTAGCAAAAAATACTAAACTCTAAGAAAAATTCAAATCAGAAAGTCCCTTATGAAATGGCAAAATCAAAAAGCTCAAACACATCAAATGAATTGAAAAAATGGACTTTCTGTTTTGAATTTTCCTTGGCGGTCGATATGTTTGCTTAACAATTTAAGGGAGGGATTATTTCTAAAATTTGTTCTTGTTGTTCTTCTAACTGTTTCGATAAGGTAACAATTATATTTTTTATAAAACTAGCACGTGTAGTATTTTAATTTTGTGTTTATTTAAGTAGGTAGTGACAATTCAGTGTTACAAAAACAAGTTCTTTACCAAATGTTCTTGCGTCAGTCCAGAACTTTAATTTGGATTTGTTAGCAGAAATATGAAAGTATATAATATTTATTCACAACTTTTCAAGGTGCGAGCAATCAACATATTGTTATTAAAAATCGCACGTTTGCGTAGTAACTCTTAAGATTGGTAATGTTTGACTGTTGTGAAGATTGCGATGAAAATATGTCCAAAATTATATATGAATAGTTTACAAAAATTTAGTGACACAAATGCAACTTCAAACATCAAAAGTTTATACGTTCAATCTTTATTGATATTTGTTAAAAAAAAAAAAAAGAATCGAGAAAACTGCAAAACAAAGAAATACATTAACTGGTTGTACAATACTTACAAGAGATGTTTCACTTTTTATGAAATAGATCAAATAAAAAATTCTGTTATTTTAACATTAACAAAATGAGAACCAAAATACAATTTTTTCCTCATTCCAGTTGATGTTTACAAACAACTTCTAACCAGATAACGACCTAAGAGTTAAGAATAAATCAATTATTTTTGTATTTTATTAATTCAAATTTAATCCACTACTGTCTTTCCTTGATAGTTGATTGAAGACACGAATGCAATGTCAGTTCAGCTGGGAAATCAAAGGAATGAAGTTGAACAAAGCATAATTGATCTTTAAGATTAGATTTCCTTGTCCCCAAGATTAAAGACAGTCGCAGATCTTATCGTCACGTCTACGTTATACTAAACAATTTTCTATTATGATGGTCATAGATGTGACATCCCGTAAATTGTACAAAAATTGGTCAAAAGTAGTTTACAGGACTGGTGGTCAGGTCTCTCTCGATTAAACATGTAAATCAAGGTAACAAACTAATATTCAGGGAGTTGTATAAATTAAAAAAAAAGTGGGACGTGGTGCGTCAACAGGATAAGCGTCTCATGAACAATCGTTACTTGGGAAAACAGTTAATACAGTTATACATTCAGACGAATTTGTCATGATTAGAGCACTTTTGTCTTCCATTTGCATTGTTCACATGATTTAAATTTTCATGGTTTGTTTTGTGTAGTTTTTGTATTTCTTCTAGTAAAAAACCTGATATTTCATTCAAATTATCTCTTGGAAAATAAGCAACTTTGTATTGCACATTTCATAAGATTGGCAACACCGATATAATGATTTGCTTCTCTTTTCTTGATATCCCGTTATGTATAGTTTATGTTATGCCACTATTTGATGTGTACGTCAAGTAGAGAGCAACCCAACGACTTACATTAATAGAAGACACATAGATTTATAAGTCATACTTAAACAAAAGAAAGGGGTCTATAAAATATTTCAAACTAATAATTATTCATGTATGATCTAAGAAAGTTAAGAGATAACTACGGATGTGTCGAATTCAAAAGCGTCTGTTTTCCACTTCATCGAATAAGACATATCTTCGAATAAGCACGTACCATGAACAACATGACGGGTGCCTCTATTGGAATAAGATCTGCGTTACTTTCATGAGCATCTGAGATAAACATCTCATATATTTTATGATAGTATGATACTTAACCCCTAACGGGAGGGATTGTGCCTGATATTTATTTGATGAAGACATAAACTTTCAATCAGTTTAATTGAGGTCTTGAGCTGGCATGTCAGTTAACTGCTAGTAGTCTGTTGTTATTTGTGTAATATTGTCATTTTGTTTATTTTATTTAGTTACATCTTCTGACATATGACTCAGACTTCTCTTGAACTGAATTTAAATGTGCGTATTGTTATGCGTTTACTTTTCTACATTGGCTAGATCTATAGGGGAGGGTTGAGATCTCATAAACATGTTTAACCCCGCAGCAATTTTGTGCCTGTCCCAAGTCAGGAGCCTCTGGCCTTTGTTAGTCTTGTATGATTTTTAATTTTGGTTTCTTATATATAATTCGAAGTTTAGTATGACGTCAATTATCACTGTACTGGTATACATATTTTTAAGGGGCCAGCTGAAGGACCCCTACGGGTGCGGGAGTTTTTTGCTACATTGAAGACCCATTGGTGGCCTTCGGCTGTTGTCTGCTCTATGGTCGGGTTGTTGTCGCTCTGACACATTCCTCATTTCCTTTCTCAATTGTATCGTTATGTTGTGGGGTTCGCAATGCTCAGTCTCGCGTGCGTTTATATACTGATGAGTCGTATGTAGACGGAACGCGCGTCTGGTGACCTGGTACATTTGATAACTATTCACACCATTGGGTCGACGATTCCACTGCTGGTGAACGTCTCGTCTCTGAGGGAGTTTATCACTTTTATAAATTTACTGTTTACAAAAGTATGAATGATTCGAAATAGTAAGAAATTTCTTATCCCAGGCATATATAAGTAACACCTTCACCGTATTTTTTTGGAATTAAGGGTCATCAATGCTCTTCAACTTTTTGTACTTGTTTGGCTTTCTAACTATTTTGATCAGAGCGTAACTGATGAGTCTAATGTAGACGGAATGCACGTGTGGCGTAATAATTTATAAGCCTGGTTTTGATAACTATTTACACCACTGGATCGATGTCACTGCTGGTTAACGTTTCGTCCCCAGGGGTTTTACCAGCCTAGTATTCAGCACTTCGATGTTGACATGCATATCAATTATATGGTCATTTTGATAAATTCAGTGTTTGCAAAAGTATGAATCATTCGAAATACTTAGAATTTTCTTATCTCAGTCTTAGATAACCTTAGCCGTATTTGGCACAATTTTTGGAATTTTGGGTCATCAGTGCTTTTCAACTTTTTGTACTTACTTGGTTTTCTAACAATTTTGATGGAGTAACAGGGTTGAATTGATTAACCATTAACACATTTATTATTTACATGATTTTCCTCACTACTATTTTTGATTTCAGTTTCGGTATCGGTTTCGGTTTCGGTTTCGGTATCGGCTTATGGTGAACATTTCTATTACGAATAATTTAAAATCAACTCTCATTTTAACATATTATGAAGAAATGAAGTCTTTTGTTTATATTCGTTAACGGTAACTTATTTATTTGTCAGCATTTTCGTATTTCAATTATTGTCCACTTTGAATGGTTTTATTGTTGTCATTTGTTTCGGTTAACTACATTCTACATCAATAACTACCGAAGTTAGCTGTTTTATAACTTGTAAAATTAATTTTGCAGTCAGATACTTTGTGTATCTACCGGGAAACAGAACGCTACTAGTAGTAATTCCACATATCGTAACACGGTTATAAAGTCAAGACATCAACAACTTGTCGGAGTAAATAACTGTAAAATATAGGGTTATTTGTAAAATCTGTCACACTTACTATCATAGTAGAAGAAGAAAATTCTGATGCTGCAATTACATTACAGTTTTATCATAGAGTTATGGATACTATTGGGGATTAGAAGTACCGTATATATAATTGATAAAACATCATTACGTGTGTTATGGCCACCCCAAGGGATCAAAGTGCAGAAGTCAATGATCTTTCAGGATGATAAAATATACATTTTGTGACATTTTATAGTAAGGGTCATAAAGTTCACACTTTACAACTGAATAATTTTAAAAAGGTAATATCCAACTCCTTAGAGTGGTGTATTATATCTATATACAATGAGTGCGGTAAATATATTACAAATCCCTTTTCTGAAACAAACATAGAACACGTTTTTTTTATAAGTAGGTGTTAGTATAGAAAATTATTTTTGGATAAGCGTATATAAATATAATAAATTAACAATTGGATTCCTTCCTAATTTCAAATTGCCAGTAAACGAACACCTTCACATCCCACACCCCTTCTCCCTAAAAAAAACACAACAACGGCCCATTTAAGCGAGGATGTTGACTGCGTTAAGAACTCACAAACGCATCATGTATGGTCTGCCCTTAAGGGATTGTTATATTCGTTCGATTTATTCAACACTTTTCTACATATGCATATTGAAAAGACTTTTGGCAGCTGGAGCTGGTTGTCGTGTGCTTGTGATCAATCATGCAAATTATAAGTCATTATTATATACTACTGTTCACTTTGACAACCTAAATTAACCCATTCTTGAAACTCAAAACTCGTTATCGAAATACTATAAGCACATAAGCAAACATGTGCGAATTTTTGTACAGCTCGGATATATACATGTATCATTTTTATAGACTTATGTGAGTCAGGAACTCCTAATTTTGTTTTGATAGCAGAAATCTGACATTTTATAAAGTTTATTTACACTTGTTAAGAGGTGGTCGATTATGATTCTGACATTAAATATTGCATGTATGTTCGAAGTGATCATTGGACATTTTGTCTAAAGTGGGATTGTTGTGTTTGTTTACTACGATGGTTGAATTCCTATCGGTGACCAAAATGATTGTGCCATACATATAATTGTGTTGCATCACGGTAATAATTAAGGCAACAGTAGTATACCGGTGTTCGATGGTACTAGGCTATTTCCCTGCTTACCCTTCCGGAGCACTTGTGATCACCCCCGTTTTTGGTGGGGATCGTGTTGCTTAGTCTTTAGTTTTCAATGTTGTGTCTAGTGTACTATTAATTGTCTGTTTGTCTTTTTTTTTTTTGGCCAAGGCTTTGTCAGTTCATTTCCTATCTATGAGTTTGACTGTTCCTCTGGTTTGTTTCGCCCCTCTTCTATTCGTTTCAAACGATTTTCTCGTAATCTTGATATTATCGGTTATCATTGGTTGACTTATGATTCGGGAAGATTATATTGGCTAGAATGAGATAAAGAATTCGTAACATATTCCGGAGAGTTGAAGATATCAAATAGAATTCAGAATGGTATTAAGGTGATATAGATAAATGAATGTTTAATTTTTATCTGCCCCGTCGCACTGTGTGAAGCTATAAGTTTCATTTCGTGATACTATTGTCGGTTCTGATTGGTAACTCATTTGCTGCATTATTTTTTTGGTAATATTATATTTGGTTCTCTATATCAGAGACATATAATACAGTATTATATGTCTTTGACTATATATAGATGTGGCAACATGACATGACGATATCAAATACGGTAGATAATAAATATAGTTGCAGTATTGTTATCGATGACCCGATCAACAATTATTGCTACATTTTATCGTAATTTGTTTTAGTGAAAAGCACTCCATACCTTTTTTGTAAGGTAAAACTTGTATTATACTCATATTCATACCTCATTTGGCCCTTTCAAATCTGATTGACTACATGCAATTCCCTATTCATACCTCTAAAATAAGAAAAACGTCTAGTCATTTGTTGACTTTCCATTGTTTAGAAACGTTTTTAAGCTGGGGTCACATATTCACGACTTTTTCTGCCGTACTTGACAGGATTATTCCCGATTAAAGTTTGTCAAAAGTCTGATCAAGATCCTGTGAATCGTGGATGGAAATTCAAACTTTTAATTAAGATTTGTAAAAAGAAGTATTTAATGACGACAACAATCAGATATTGTTCAGAAAGCGTCGATATTCAACCGTTTCCAAGCGAATTTGTCCCGATAATCCCGTTCTCATTCCGATTCTAATCCCGATTTGTATCTTTCGCATGGTAAAATTCGACCGAGTCTGTCACGACTGCGTTCAGATTCTACCGAATGTAATCCGACAGAGATCAGACAGTGACCAGAGAAATCCGACTCTGACGGCAGTTATCCGTTTGAAAATTGTTGGCATATTCGGGATGATCAGGTACTGTCGGAACGCAATCCTATCACGGTCCGCTCTATCGCATTGCAAACGGCTTTGTCTGGTCTCAGTCGTATTGTATTCTGTAATTGTCGGGACTCTGAAGTGGGTATCGTTGACGAATTTCGTATTAATAACGGGACTGTTCCGGAACAGTTTCGGCAAAAACGGTTTGTAATCGACAAGATCTGAATGCAATCTGGACTCAATCGTCAGAAAAACAGCAATGAAACATTTCTCCAGACCATTCCCGTTCCACAGGATACCGTCCAGACTATACAGAACATTGTTAGGATTTTGATCAGATACAGAAGAATCTGTCACGATATTGTCACGGTTATAATCTGACTAGACAAATCGGCTGGGTTTCCCCGAATGATACGGGATGCACCTATCTGTCGGGGTGCTTCTCTGAACTATCCGGACCATTCCCGACCCGTAGGAATCTGTTACGAACTTAAACGACTGCGTTCAGACAATGAAAGGACATTCCAGATAATTTAGGATAGTAATCCGACAATTTCACCTATCGTGTCTTATCGCTGTCTGATCTCAAACGGAAGCAATAATCGGCAATGTGTGAACCCCGCATTAACCAAACACGACATTTGAGTGTGTACTTTTTGAAAAAATATTACCCAATATGCATTAGACAATGTTAGAGTATGAAACGACGAATTCGTTATCTGAACACAAGACGATCATTTATATATATATTCGTCTAGTTTTTAGTACACAAATCTGTGTACTAAGACATGCCCGATCACATCGAATAAATTCGGTGATATCAATTCCTAATATCAATGACTTTAGATTAGTTTAGACAATAGTAACTGTATAATAATCTCTTCTCAAGCTATAGTGCTTCTATATTCATAAATCTTGGATATTTTTATTTGACAGATAGATATAAGCTACTAACTACGTTATAAATATTCAATAAATGTTAAGCTATGTGCTTATTAATATCTATTCTAGTAGCAGGCGATAAAGCAATCTATTCACAATCTTTACAATCTATTTCTAAATTAAATATATGTATAAAGAGAGAGCGACAGAGACATTTATATCACATAATGTAAGTATTGTCACTGTATTAACATGCACGTGATTGTGTGCATTTTAAACTAGCATTTACAAGACAGCAAGAAAAAAGAGTAGTCGATTATGAGTCGTCATGCAAAATTCAGGATCTGCAACTTGTCTTCTAGCATACATATATAATTATCAAAGTTACCAGCATTATAATTTAGTACGCCAGACGCGTGTTTCGACTACATAAGACTCATCAGTGACGCTCATATCAAAATATTTATAACGCCAAACAAGTACAAAGTTGAAGAGCATTGAGGATCAAAAATTCCAAAAAGTTATGCCAAATAAGGCTAAGGTAATCTATGCCTGGAATAAGAAAATCCTTTTTTTTTTTAAACATATACTTTAAATGATATTGTTATATAAAACGTTAAAACCTCAAAAATATAGATACGCAGTAAACGTGATGGATTAACATATAAATTGGGTGTTTAATTCTTGATATTAACAACGATATACGCTAATGTCAAATATGTGTACAACATCAACGCTTTTGAAATCCTAAAAGTATAGAACAAAGCAATATATCCTGTGATATAATTGCATTATTATGCAACAACCGTATATAAGAACAAGAATTATATCAATTTTTTTTATTTGTTTTCCTAATGATTATTGAATCGTTTTCATGAGAATCATCTGCAGTTGTTAAATTTTATAAAAAAAAACAAATATTTTTTTTAATTTGGATTGATGTCTACCAAACTCTTGGTTATTGCTTGTTTAACATGCAGTCGCAAATATTTATGGCATATTCTGATCGAGACATACATAAAACCAATAAGTTGGTCCTTAAAGTTGATTGACTGGGCCATTATAATAAGGCGAACAATTGTCACAAAAAAAAAGGTATAAGAGCCGGAAAGACCCTTTCAACAGGTCAACTACTGACCATTCAAGTTGTTGCTGAAAGGGTGTTTTACATTCACAAAGCATGGCCCTCTCATTTTATACGATTTATTAATTTCAAAGCAAAAGATATCCTTTTCTTAATCGGTTTGCCAAAATGGATAAAAACAATAATTAAAAGTGTTGATTTTGTAATGTGTCTAGATTTTATTAACGTAACCTCTAAGACGCAATGTGGTTTTTTGTCTTTCTCGTAACAAACAGGAACAAAATCTATATTAATACAAAAAATACTACGTGTAATAAAACAGTAAAGGTCAAAATGCTTTTCAATAGTGCTACAATGTTTTAAAACGTATTTGGTTGTTTTTAAAGGCGCATCCAATTAAGTTTGTGGTCTGCTTTGTCAATCAAGCCAATGTAGTTTGTGATATTTGTTAAGATAGCGTTACATTTATAGCATACAAGATGAAGTAACCCATTCTTTATTCTGTCATATAACTCTTACATCGGAATGAAAATCAGAGTAAACAGACTTTTCTATAATTACAAAATAGATATACAGGTTGGTATGGGATAAAACTGGGTTAAATCATGTATAAAGATGCTATTAAGCTATTAAAGTAGGTACTCTCAATTTTCTATTGCGTCAGCATAGGAATATGCTATATTGATGTGTTTTTAAATTGAAAACATCACGCAGTGAAATACAACAAATCGGTTAGCTATTATTAAACAACCGGATAATTACCTGTTAAATCATCAAACACCATGCATATTTTGACAAGTGAAGTAAAACGTATGAGGTCTATTAAAATAACTGACTAATTTACAAAACGAATTTGATATGCAAAAAAGCTGCAAATCGTTTAGCAGACAAATAGTTGTTTTACTTTCTTTTGAGTTCGATAATATTTTTGGTTGATTAAACTATATCGAAAATTCGTAATTAGGAATAATGTGTTGTTATCATTTTTTTTCAAAACAATTTATTTTGTTGAATAATTTTATTTCATGCTTTTCTATTTCATTTCAATTTATACTTTGTAATAATATGTTGTCATAATTTCTCAAAGTTACAATTTATTCGTTTGTTTTCTTTCATTCATGTTTTTTTTTTCATTTCAATCCATACATTGAATTCTTATCTTACTTCATGTAGAATGAAATTCAAAACAGTGTGGCTGTGGCCATTGATTGACACATTAAATTCATCCATTGACTGGGACAATTTAGGTGAACGTTTGTATGTAACGACCACTGCTCACTATGTACTTTTTATAGCCACTTAAACTATGGGGTCACCAAAGGTCCTTAACACCTTAATAAAGTAATTCGAAAAATTAATCAGGAATAACACGATGTTTTGATTTATATCAATTGTATAAATCAAAACATAAAGGTCATTCCTGATTAATTTTTCGAATTATTTTATAATTAAAGGCGTTAAGAAACCTTTGGTGACCCCACAGTTTAAATGTCTATCGTAGGTACGTCCAGTCAATGGATGAATTTAATGTGTCAATTAATGGCCACAGCCACACTGTTTTGAATTTCATTCTATTTCCTTTATTCATTACATTACAACACAAACAACTTTGAAACATGTTAAACATTTTTTAAATGAATAAACAGAATAGAAAATGGGTTACTTCATGGGTTAAACACGTTGAACTTCGGGAACGTGCCAAATCTTGACCTACAAATTTGGTCAATAACCGGAACAATGCATTATATTCTTTATCAAATAATTTGACCACAGACAATATGATGAAGAAATGTTATTTGCAAATAAGATAACACTGCGAAGGAAAAGCGCGCTTCATCACAATTATATACCATTAATTCTATATCTTTTTACAAGTATGGCGGAAGCCTTCGGGATTGATACAATTACTATGGATCAATGTAGGAAAGGTCATTATAATACCAACAAGCCCTCTGTACACAGAAAACATTCATATTGTAATTAAAGCATTCCATGGCTTACTTAGAGTACATATAAGTCTTATTAATTTAAGGCCACCAACAATTAATAATAAATTAAGATACTGTAATAATCTACTATAATTTACTTTTTATTTATTTTTCTAAATTTCTGTAAGCGAACTTATTTTCGTTACTTAAGCGAATAGAAAAAGAACACGAAATAATAATAATCAATATAAATCGGCACAACTATTCAAATCTTATAATTTTTCTTATCTAACTTCAACAAGTGAATTGAAAAATGCGAAATTAAATAGCTGCGAACAGGACTAGAAGGGATTAAACGCGAAAAAAAAATGTTCGCGACAAAAGTTGGTTTACAGTTTTCTTTTTTAGTATTTTTATTTGGTGTCTACTACTTTTTTGGCATACAAGTATATATCTTTGTTTTACCTTTCCAATTTTTGCAGATGCACATGTTCGTCTGTACCTGCAATATTAATCATGTGATGTAAACACGGCAATGTTTCTTTATTATTATGAACGTTAAAGAAGAAGCAGGATCTGCTTACAATTCTGGAGAACCCCCTGTTCTTGGTTCGGGTTGTATTACTTCAGTTTCTGTTTACAGTGAAAATTGTTTTTTAAGAGCCAACATAAGAGAGAGCAACAATGTGTTCTTTGAATACAAGTTTAATCCCTATAAAATGCACTACAGAGGAACCTTAAATTAATGGTCTTCTAACACATGTTTTTGCTAAACATAGGTGATCTCTAAAGGTGGTACCTAACACTTTCACTAAAATTAATTTGGCTCGTTTGATTTTCATAAAATTTAGACAACGTATTTACTTTGATCCTTTAACAAAAATATAATAAAAATCAAAAGTTTTGAACCAACCGTTTTGTAAAAAAAAATTACACTGGTTATATAGCAGTTTGACAAACACCAATTGTGATCATTGAGAAGTTTAATATTCCCTTTACAACACAACGTAAATAAAACGTTTAGCAGACTTTACAGAGTTATCTCCCTGTAGTGTTTGACTGTATGTTCTGTTGTATGTACTATTGCTTGTCTGTATGGTTTTTATTTCTTTATAGCAATGGCGTTGTCAGTTTATTTTTCACTTATGAGTTTGAATGTCCCTCTTGTAACTTTCGCCCCTCTTTAACATTTAACAGTTTGAGTGGAAGTAAAAGAACATCTAAACACCAGTTTTACTACAAAAATAATACAAACATGCAAATGCACTTTACATCTGCTAAAACGCAATAAAATTACTAGTTAATGGTCGTGAATTTAAACTGTTATCTATAAAAAGAAGATAATACATTTGATGCGTCCGAAATTACACGATTATGTTACATAATAACATAAATCTTCGTTCATTTGGTAATACATCTGTACACAATATCAGTTAACGTGTCGTTAAATGATAATATTAATTGTATGGATTTGGAAAAAAACTTTTAACGGGTAAACACAATCTACTAAACGTTGATAAATTAAACTTTTATATCGTAAAACATGCATGGTTTTATATAGTGTTAAACATTTTATTATGGTGATATATTAGATCCTAACAAAACATGCGTATTAAATGTTATGCTATTTAAAAGTATCAATAAAGCAGTGAGATAAAAATTCGTTAATTGAAGAAGGATAACACTGAGATATAGTCTGTTTAAGCTATATGTATAATTTCATAGCTGTCGGCCTACCACAGAGACGAAGACATTAATGATAAAAAATAATCGTACCCGAAGGGGATATTTTTAATGACTTTGTTGAGTGTGTGCACTGCCCATATACAACAGCGTTACAAGACATAAATAATGATATTGAAGCTCTACATAGAACACTTAAAGCCGTCGTCTATTCATTTGAACGAATGTTTGACACAGAAAAAGAAATATACTGAAATTAACTTGTTATATATTCTAAATTCGGTGTTCGCAATGTCCCTATACAACAGTGAAAACAAGATACGGTCATTAAAGAACTTTTCATAATATCGGTCAAGTAGTGGAACAATTGACACGTATTTGTTTACTCTTTCTTCTCTTTTTGTACAAATTCTGATTCGTGAATAGAGATGATTTGTTCATCATAACTTTGAATGTAACAATAGACCACAATAATTATTTTGACATATTATTTTGTGGACAATCGATGGACAGTGTCATTAAATCTGACATCCAGATAGAAGGATGGGTGATTAGTCTGATCTTGTAATACTCCTAGATAGAACTTGTAAAGACGGAGTCATTCTTTACATTGACATGAGGTATTCAAGCAGAACGTTGACGAAATATTGAATATTTATGTAATATCAGATTTGGGATTATGGAAAAAAGACGTATTGTTGCAACTAATGGAAAATCCAGATTATGGTCATTGTATGAATGAATTCTGATTATGCATTTATAATAAAGTACAAACATTAAAAATACTTTCTACGAAGACTACCAAATATAGCTTTTGCAAAACGACCATGGCACCCTTATTAAATGACTAAAAAGGCTGTAACGTTACTGTCGTGCACATATCATTTACTGTTGCTTTTTTTTCACTCACAGTCTTTTTTTACTAAAAGTCAAGCATTCAGACAAGTACGAAATATTATTTCCCGAATTCTGATGTTGTGTCCTCTCGAATTTAACAATTTAATTTTGATTTTCCTGTTCTTTCTATGTTTTAAGAAAAGTCTGCAGAAGCCCAGAATCATACAAAAGTAACCACAACAAATGCATGAATGCTGATTTCACTTATTCACAGGGTTGCAAAGTATTTGGGTCAGTGTAAGAATCGATGGAAATATACAGTGTTTGTAATAAAGGTCATGAACCAATGTTTTGATTATTTCAAAAGCCTACTGTGCTTCACCAAAATAAATTTCTCATACTTCACGTGAAAATGCCATATTTCGATTGGCTAATACGAGGGTGCCAATAGCTGAGCAGTGAAAATTTTTTTAAATGTTACCCTCTGGTTTAAAGAACAATGAATTGAAGTTACATCAGGTAATTAAATACAATGCTTAAGTTCTACGTTTTAGCTCAGATTTTATTATTTGACTGTCTAAATTATAAAAAACAGCTTGCTTTACATTTTTTTAAATGCATAACGTTGTTATGTACGTGACGTCATAGAAAATGCTTTTAAAATCAAATTAATCTGTTAAAGACAATCATGATAGAACATTCAGTATAATAAATTAAATAAGATATAGCTGAAAGGGTGATAGAGCAGAAACCTCGGTAGACAATGTTTTCCCGGGGTAACAATCTGCTCTATCGTCCTATCAGCTTTGTGTTATTGGTATGAAGATAGCCTCTGATTTCTGAAGGTAAACCAGGTAAGGCCATACTTTGACCTATTATGGTTTACTTTTTAAACATTTTGACATTGTTGGAAAGTTTTTTCATACCCCCATCTTCTTATTTTTAGATATTTTAAGTCCAGAAATAGGTTTGAATAAGTCAATGGGAGATTTTTTCAACTGAATTCAACCCTTTATTTGTTTTATATCAAGATCTTACGCTTAATCTGCGCAGTTATTTTGCTATCTATTTTTATCATCTATTTGCCGGAACTTAAAAGAGTATATATTTGTAATTGGGTTATAATGATGTTGTAAGAACATGATTATAACAACAGAAATACATGTGTATGTCATGATACCTCGTTTTATACTCCAAATTACTTCGTTAAATCAGATTTGTTCGTTTCATTAAAATCAATTTACGACGAGCAGACGAACTTATATACTTCCTTTGTAGAAAACTTGTGAATTTATATTCATTTGGATGTCTTATTACACCAACTGATGGTTTATAAACGGATGATGAATTTTATTATCGTTGACTCAAAATGTGCGTTTTAGAATGTATTGAGTTTGAATATTAAAAAGTTTTTTACATAAGTGCAGTAATTGTCACTACAACAGTCTAAAAGTCTGAAAAGACCATTTTTTTGTCTTGATTTGCATGAACTTTTTCTCAACATTCTCCAAAAGTATGACTTGTACATGTATCTTAATTTGTCAAGAAATATTATATGGCTTGACATATTCCGAACATTTTGAATTGTGTCTTAACTTTACTTGACATTTCTGAGTTGAAATCTAATGTTTAAAATAATTTAAATTTTGATGTGTTGATATAAAACAATTTAAAATTGAGTTTTTAAATAATTACAAATTTTGATTCCTAAATTGTATAAATTAAATGATTAAAACCAATCATACTGTGGACATATTTTATTCTACATTCATAATATTAAATGTTTATATGGTAAAAAAATTATTGTACCAAAATGGTTTATATATTAATAGCAAATTTTAATGATATACAAATCATTCATTTAACAGAAGAAAAATTGTGTAATGTCATCTGTTGGAATATATATTAAGTATTACACATGGACTGGATGTTCCACATAAAATTAAGGTATTCCACAACCCCAGAGTACACGCAACTGTCAAATAGAAATTACTGCTTTACCTTTAATAAGCCATACAACTTATCAATTGACCGATCATGCCACTACAATTTAAAACGTTTGTTCATAGACGAAAATGAAAATCATCATTTTGATGAAAAAAATGAATTGAAAATTGAATATTTCCCAAAGATTAAAAGAAAAGTATTATCTACCTTAGGAATAATAAAAAAATGTATTTATAATGGGTCCATTTTCTGTAGAAATCATTGGTCTTATGAAATGGATCCCAAACAGACATGCATAATATAGATCTTAACATATTTTTTTCTTTTCCGGAAGGTCAGTTATCAAAAATATTTATTTTTGTTAAAAATTTATAAAATTCAACACTCAAATTGGAATAAAAAATGTTTTTTTGGTTGTCCTAAAAAATGATCAAGGTTTTTGAATCAAAATGGGAACTAATTCTTCGACCTTCACGAAAGCCCACCCCCTCTTATTTCAGCCACACAAATCCAAAAGATGAATTTTGGGGTCCAAAAGAGACGCATGGTCACATTTTAAAACTGCCTTATAGACACCTATTTTAGTAAAGCAAATTTGACTGCCAGTTTTGCGAATGGCAAAAATCTAAATGCTGTTTGTCAGCAACTTCAACTTATATTCCAAGTGAAAACAATTAATTAAACGTTTAATCAAAATTAATCAAAATCAAACTACATGAGGGATTATTCAGTAATCCAACTAAGTTGCACCAAAAGGGTATCTTACTACACAAAATTAATCCTTGATTCTTCAAAGTTTAGTTTAGCCATATTAAGTATATAACAGCAAAAGAATGTCACAAACAGTGCAGAATAAGTCTGTTCACATTTTTAGGCGAAATGTATACTGTTGAGATAGTGTCAAGACATATTTAAGACTGTCAAGAATGTGTCGAGACATATTCAGACATTATTTGGAATGTCAAGAATATTTCAAGACATATTCAGACATTATAAAGAATGTCAAGAATGTGTCAAGACAGATCGAGACATTATTAAGAATGTCAAGAATATGTCAAGACAGATCGAGACAAATTTAAGACAGTCAAGAATTGGTGGAGACTAATCCAGACTCTTATCAGATTATACAGGAAGTGTCGAGAAATTTTAAGACAATGTTCATACTGTCAAGACACTTGTCAAGAAAAACCAAGAACCTTATGAGACAAATTCATAAAATGTCAAGATTTTTTAAAAATTATTTAGACAAATCAAGGATGTCGAGTAAAAGTTCATGCAAATTCAGACAAAAACTGGTCTTTTCAGACTTTTTGTTTTTTGTAGTGGATCTAGCCATCATAACATCATTATTTTGGTCATATTTACCTGTAAACATTATCATGATAAATTTATGCTCTTCTTAGCCATCAGATTGACCATAATTTATAAGGCGTCATTACAAGATATCAAAGCTTATTGATGAACATTTTTAAGACAAAAGACAAAATATTTTATTTCCTCAGACACAAACGTGTACAAGAGGTCAAAACATAATAAAGTATACATATAAATCGACAGCAGAGTAGTGTACGATAATAGCACGTGATTTTCATGACATTGAGACATATACATTATATATATTACCTATTGCGTTTAAAGGATTACATATGTACAGAATTCTTTCTAATTGTTCAGTGATTGTGAGTACATAAATATATATAAATGTATAAAAATTGCATCTACAACAAATAAGTAATCTTTCTAAAAGTAACCTTTATGTTGCAAAAAGAGAGTAAACCGATTAATTTCTGCCTTGAAGGATATTGTAAGTAATAATTAGGTACAAGATTTTGTCTAAGAAGTGATACACTAGGATGTGAACAAACACACAAATAGTGATATTCGTCGCCAATATTTTGATTACATAGATGACATATCCTATTTTCTTTTAAAATATTTGTCCATCTTATTTTCCCGTTTCAATTGGGAATTTCAGATTTGAACATCTAAATTTAGCCATGACTTTAGTAAGTTATATGTTCTCATGGTCAGTTTTGGTAATGCTTTGAACGAGTTCACGTGAAACAAAATAATATACATTGGTGTTAAAGAAGCTTGTAAAATATTTATTAAAAAATTCACACAAACGTATTAAATATTAAGATAATGTGCCTTATACATAGTCCACCTACTTAACAAACCTTTTAAAAAAAGTTTTTAAAATTGACTGTGCTAGAAAACATAGCAAATTCAAGTCCATCAACCATACAAATAGCTGTTCAAACAAGCTAAGGTGTTAACCAGTAACAAAATTTTCAAAACGCTATTAAGTTTTATATAACATTTATTTATATGTAAACGTTTAACTTATAAAAGTTAATTTGAAAGTTATTATATGTTCCTACAAGTCATACAATGGGTTTTTTTCGGATAAAAGAAAAATATATTCACTTAAAGTACAACTGAACACAGAGATGCAAATACGTTTTTGTGCAAAATGAAAGCCCGTTGATTCGCAGTAACGACATAGTTTTGGTACATGGTGAACATGTGTGAATTCTAAATCCAAAGATAAATAATGATACAAAAATTTACAATGTTTCCGTTTGCGTCTCCATTTTGCCTTTTCGATAAAGGTTGTAAAAAATGGAAAGTCCCGTATTAATGGCAAAATCAAAAGATCAAATACACCAAGCGAATGGACAACAAGTGTCATATTCTGTACATGGTACAGACATTTTCTTTTGTAGAAAATATTGTTTTAGCTAAAATATTAACATACAAACAAATGACTACAGAATACACATCCATATCAAATATGTCTATATCGAGCCATCAAATAACTATTTCTACTTTTCCATCGTAATGCAACGTTTTATGAGAAATTTATATGTTTATTGTGAAAACAATAGTTCGATCTTTCTTAATAGAAGTTCTGTTTTATTACTGTTTTGGGAAAACACACCAGGAACTAATGTAATGCAACACTGATTACAAATGAACAAAGTTATCGCTGGCGATTAGTTCTAAATGACCAATAATACACAGCAAGATTATTTTCCACTGAGCCAAATAATGATATTAATTAGTTATAGGTAACACGTTAATGGCAATCCAATTATGATAAGAGCTACAAATTAATTCACATAGTCTCTAAGGATCAATTATCTTGTCAGCAATAATAAATTCATATTTTCTTCTCGTCAAGATAAACATTATTAGCTTTGCAGGTCATTCGTGGAATGATCCTGATTACAGTAATATCAACGTCAAAAGAAACATGAAAGTTAATACGTTAATAGATTGATTTAATTAATTCTACAAATATTTTGTTAGTCTTTTTATCTAGAACTAATTGTATATTTTGGCTTAATCTTTATAAATTAATTTTACACACATCCTACATGAGCATGTTATTCCGTTTAAGGGTTCAATCAAAGTATGAAATGTAACCTAAAAATATTGTTTAAGGTGTCAGACCACCAATTACTCCCTCCAATTTAGAACGTATGTAAAAGTAGTCCTACTTTGACACAAAATAGTGCTTTTGATGTCATTGTTTACTTAAACTAACCAACATATTTGCAGAAATGAAACTTTTGGTGAAAGGAAAATATATTTAGACCATTTTGAGCCAAAATTCACTTGTCTATGAGTGTGCATTAAAAATTCAGGATTAATGCGCTACCAAGTACACTAATTTAAGATTTCCAAAAAACCGGGAGTTATTTTGGTAGTACCTGTCTTTTCAAAATCAGAAATTTGTTACAAGACTTTAAACATTGGTTGAAAATTGGCATGTAGGAAGGTGATACATGTACAATTCAGGATATACCTGGTTTCCTTGAAGTTAAACTTAAGGTAAAATATTTAGAAAGCTGTGAAAATTGCAAAATTTGGTTGAACAGATAGGGATTTTTAATTGGTGGTCTGACACCTTTAAGGGAAATGCGGTGAAACACCAAATTCAGAAAACAATTGATTTTTTGTACTTAACTGATCATATGAAGTGATAGTAGTCACATTTCAATCTTTTACATATATTGCAAATTTAGAGCCTTAGACCTGAATTTGTGCTATTTTTAGCTTTTCCGACCCTGACAATATGCTTTCACATAAAAAAAATGTCCCAAATTGTTATAAATGCACAGCAAGATGTTTCTGAGGTATTAACATTAAAACATGGTTATTTTACCACCAAAAAAAGTTCTTGTCATCAAGATTTAATGAAATTATTTGATTTTTATCCCTTATATCATTGCGTCATAGCATGTATTTGGCAGATAACATAGCCTGATGTAAACATTGCAAAAACTCACAAAAATCCCATTTATTATTTCAAATGAAAGTTTTATGCCTTAAGTTGTATCAACTGATAGACAATAAAAACAGTTAAATGACCATGACTGCACTTTTGATCATTTAATAGTCCCATTACTTACACCAGGTGTAAAAAAGGGGGGTCAATATTCCTTGACTCTTCATTAATACCTTGAATTTTTTACTTAACCCATTGTAAAAATTGTGGAAAGTCTTTTAAGAAGTAGAACAAACAAGAAAAAAATCAACAAAACTGATCTTGATATTGAAAGTTTATGTTCCTGTAGTCCAAAATGAAATTTTCAAGTATTTTCTATCAAAGTCATACATTACAGTCAGTTTAAATTGAGCTGTGAAATTTGTAATATAAGTCACATTATGCTCAGATAGGATGTTTCTGACTTCAAATTGACTAAGGATTAAGAATAAAGCAAAGCAAAGATTTCTGAGCAACTTTTTTGGCTCTAAGGGAAATGCGGTGAAACCCCAAATTCAGAAAACAATTGATTTTTTGTACTTAACTGATCATATGAAGTGATAGTAGTCACATTTCAATCTTTTTGGGGGCAAACAGTCACATATTGCAAATTTAGAGCCTTAGACCTGAATTTGTGCTATTTTTAGCTTTTCCCAACCTGACAATATGCTTTCACATACAAAAATGTCCCAAATTGTTATAAATGCACAGCAAGAAGTTTCTGAGGTATTAACATTAAAACATGGTTATTTTACCACCAAAAAAAGTTCTTGTCATCAAGATTTAATGAAATTATTTGATTTTTATCCCTTATATCATTGCGTCATAGCATGTATTTGGCAGATAACATAGCCTGATGTAAACATTGCAAAAACTCACAAAAATCCCATTTATTATTTCAAATGAAAGTTGTATGCCTTAAGTTGTATCAACTGATAGACAATAAAAACAGTTAAATGACCATGACTGCACTTTTGATCATTTAATAGTCCCATTACTTACACCAGGTGTAAAAAAGGGGGGTCAATATTCCTTGACTCTTCATTAATACCTTGAATTTTTTACTTAACCCATTGTAAAAATTGTGGAAAGTCTTTTAAGAAGTAGAACAAACAAGAAAAAAATCAACAAAACTGATCTTGATATTGAAAGTTTATGTTCCTGTAGTCCAAAATGAAATTTTCAAGTATTTTCTATCAAAGTCATACATTACAGTCAGTTTAAATTGAGCTGTGAAATTTGTAATATAAGTCACATTATGCTCAGATAGGATGTTTCTGACTTCAAATTGACTAAAGATTAAGAATAAAGAAAAGCAAAGATTTCTGAGCAACTTTTTTGGCTCTTTAGGTGTCAGACTACCAATTACTCCCTCCAATTTAGAATGTATGTAAAAGTAGTCCTACTTTGACACAAAATAGTGCTTTTGATGTCATTGTTTTCTTAAACTAACCAACAAATTTGCAGAAATGAAACTTTTGGTGAAAGGGAAATATATTTAGACCATTTTGAGCCAAAATTCACTTGTCTATGAGTTTGCATTACAAATTCAGGATTAATGCGCTACATAGTACACTAATTTAAGATTTCCAGAAAACCGGGAGTTATTTTGGTAGTACCTGTCTTTTCAAAATCAGAAATCTGTTACAAGACTTTAAACATTGGTTGAAAATTGGCATGTAGGAAGGTGATACATGTACAATTCAGGATATACCTTGTTTCCTTGAAGTTAAACTTAAGGTAAAATATTTAAAAAGCTGTGAAAATTGCAAAATTTGGTTGAACAGATAGTGATTTTTAATTGGTGGTCTGACACCTTTAAGGGAAATGCGATGAAACCCCAAATTCAGAAAACAATTGATTTTTTGTATTTAACTGATCATATGAAGTGATAGTAGTCACATTTCAATCTTTTTGGGGGCAAAAAGTCACATATTGCAAATTTAGAGCCTTAGACCTGAATTTGTGCTATTTTTAGCTTTTCCCACCCTGACAATATGCTTTCAGATAAAAAAATGTCCCAAATTGTTATAAATGCACAGCAAGATGTTTCTGTGGTATTAACATGGTTATTTTACCACCAAAAAAAGTTCTTGTCAACAAGATTTAATGAAATTATTTGATTTTTATCCCTTATACCATTGCGTCATAGCATGTATTTGGCAGATAACATAGCCTGATGTAAACATTGCAAAAACTCACAAAAATCCCATTTATTATTTCAAATGAAAGTTTTATGCCTTAAGTTGTATCAACTGATAGAAAATAAAAACAGTTAAATGACCATGACTGCACTTTTGATCATTTAATAGTCCCATTACTTACACCAGGTGTAAAAAAGGGGGATTAATATTCCTTGACTCTTCATTAATACCTTGAATTGTTTACTTAACCCATTGTAAAAATTGTGGAAAGTCTTTTAAGAAGTAGAACAAACAAGAAAAAAATCAACAAAACTGATCTTGATATTGAAAGTTTATGTTCCTGTAGACCAAAATGAAATTTTCAAGTATTTTCTATCAAAGTCATACATTACAGTCAGTTTAAATTGAGCTTTGAAATTTGTAATATAAGTCACATTATGCTCAGATAGGATGTTTCTGACTTCAAATTGACTAAGGATTAAGAATAAAGCAAAGCAAAGATTTCTGAGCAACTTTTTTGACTCTTTAGGTGTCAGACCACCAATTACTCCCTCCAATTTAGAACGTATGTAAAAGTAGTCTTACTTTGACACAAAATAGTGCTTTTGATGTCATTGTTTTCTTAAACTAACCAACAAATTTGCAGAAATGAAACTTTTGGTGAAAGGGAAATATATTTAGACCATTTTGAGCTAAAATTCACTTGTCTATGAGTTTGCTAAAAAAATTCAGGATTAATGCGCTACATAGTACACTAATTTAAGATTTCCAGAAAACCGGGAGTTATTTTGGTAGTACCTGTCTTTTCAAAATCAGAAATTTGTTACAAGACTTTAAACATTGGTTGAAAATTGGCATGTAGGAAGGTGATACATGTACAATTCAGGATATATCTTGTTTCCTTGAAGTTAAACTTAAGGTAAAATATTTAGAAAGCTGTGAAAATTGCAAAATTTGGTTGAACAGATAGGGATTTTTAATTGGTGGTCTGACACCTTAAGTCCTTAGACATTTAAGAGATAACGGATTTCTTGAATACATGGTGATAAAGATTATACATACAGACCGGATTGTCGACGTTAATCACTTTTTTTACTATAACTAAGGATTTCAATTAATGGTCATTTTTTATAAATTTCCTGTTTACAAAAGTATGAATTTTTCAAAATACTAAGGATTTTCTTATTCCAGGCATAGATAACCTTAGCCGTATTTGGCACAACTTTTTTGGAATTTTAGGTCTTCAATGCTCTTTAACTGTGTACTTGTTTGGCTGTATAACTATTTTGATCGGAGCGTCACTGACGAGTCTTTTGTAGACGAAACACGCGTCTGGCGTATTAAATTATAAGACTGGTACCTTTGATAACTGTTGAACTCACTCAAGCAAAATTTACCTTTTTGGATTGTTGTTTATAGTTCTTTTTAAAGAAAGATTAAATGTATCTAAAATTAAATAAGGACAGCTTATTGTCCTGTTATCATTGTCATCATTGTAATCATGGTTATCATGCTTAACTTTGAAGTTCAGTCATTAATTGTAATTTAAAAATATTTAATGAGCTGTCGCAAAGCCAGCGTTTAAACGTGTGATATATGTTTTTGTTGTCGTAGTATGTCATTCAAATAAGTATTACTTAACTTGCAATCAATACACAATTATAGGTGCACGCGTGTGACTAATTTACTCCAGACAGTCATGTGCAACTTCTGTTGTCTTTATTGCGTACGTGTTAAACATCAGGTATTAATGCAAATATTTCTAAAAATAGATGTTAGAATAAGCGACTGAAGATTCACTTACCTTATTCTATAGTTTCCCTATTCAGGAAGTAATAAATTTTGACTAAAAATTCAAGACCATTCCTTATTTTAATCATTATGGATCTTTTCTGGTTTATTTAATTACGAACACCGGAAATATGTCTTTAGGATGTCCGACCTATAATTAACATCCAAAATTACATGTATGCACTTGGGATTTCGCAGGGAAATTACAATCAAGGAGCATATAAATGGTTATGATGTTATATCATGTTGCATCGTAATGTATAATAAGATAAAAGAGTCTGGCTTCTAAGTAAATGACAATGTCAGCAATGTCAATGTAAAAAGATAGCGTTCCTCGTCAAGAAATATATAGACTTCTACCAATTAGTATATTAAAGGCAATAGGATGGTTCAAAAATTAAAGATGTCATGTATCTAGCACAAATTGATATGACAAGCCCCATTTCCATTAACTAGAAGCTGGTGAATATTTTGAATCATTTTTTTTTATCTCATCACTTTCCCGCAGGAAAAGGACTTGTTGTAAGTACATTTTACATTAATATTTATACTTGTTTTTATATATTAAACAAAAGTTAAGAAACAATTTACTGTTCTGTTAATTATTCTTCGGTTTAAGACTTTATTAAACACCTTAATGACATCATTATGCATTGAATCTATTGACCCACCGCTGTCTAAAATACTGGTCCAATGATCTAGGACTTCAAGTATTTGCAAAGAGGTTGACCTTTCTCAAATGAAGCCAAATTGTCAATCACTCAATAAGTTGTAACGGTTCATATGGTTTTCATTCATATGTATTCGTGTATTTATGTATTATACAATTCATGTTATATGGAATTCTAGTACAAAATGATGAAGGACTTCAAGTTATTGTAAAAATATTGGTTTTTCTTCAATGATGACAAATTGTCTATCACTCAATAAATTTTAATGGGTTATGCGGTTAACAATAATTTTCTTATGCATTTCTCTTTTATGTGCAAAAACAAAACCTAGTCAGTCTAAGAGAACTGCAGTCTGAAGGCATTTTCTTGTCACTTATATAAAACACAGATATGCAATGGCCATATTTTCAATATTCCGGCTCAATATCGATTTTGTATGTCTACTGAACATCACGGTTAGCAGTGTTTCCAAAATAAATCAATGCACTGAAGTTCAGAAAAACCACTTGCGTGTTTACGACATTAAAATATTCTCGTCATCATTATCGTATGTGCAATGCCATAATTTGGTTTTAAACATCTTTTGAATCGAATTCCCTTACTATTCGTCTACCCCGGGAATAAGGCGAAATATTATAAGTTATATGGTTTGCTACTGACCCCCTACGAATCCATAGAGGGTAAAAAATCCAATGGGTGTGAGGCCGGAGGCCGAATCCCCTATGGATTTTATTCACCCTCTATGGATCCGTAGGGGGTCAGTAGTTAACGAATTTATCGCACACTGGACTTTTTCTGCTGCGTTTTGTTGAGAAAAAAAAACAATGACACAACAACATTAATAGATGACGTCACAATTATCGCGTCATGAACCCCCTTTGAAATGTACTGACGCATATGGGGTCTCCACGTGACGGCGTTAAACCAATCATAACGTGATAATTTACCCGCGGTGCAATAAGTAGTGGTATTTCCCCGATTTTGTCTTTGTTTGTTCCCTTTATTAATTTGCTGCATTAACGCTAGCATTGGTTTGTTTCCTAGTGGATTTATTTATATTGTGAGCCACACATATATTAAAAATGGACTAGTTGCCTCTAATTTCTTTATGTCTAAAAGGTTGTTCAAAAGACTCTTTTGGAATTGAGTGCTTTTTGATATTTCCAAAAAATACATTGTTTCTAAAGGTCTGTTTTCTTTCTAATGTTTACCATATTATGAAAACAATCTCTGTCTGCATGTAGATAATTTAAAATGTATGTGAACATATTTGTATCAGCTTACAAGTGGACAGAGGAAAGTTTCTTTGTACTTTTCATACACCATATATGATATTGTTGTGTACTTGACCTTTTCTTAAGGTTTGTCAATTTCATTTTCAATAATATTTGCAGCATTGTTGCCAATGTAACATGTAGCACTGCTCATACAATGAACGTTACTCGCTTAGTGTTAACCTTAGTTTTTCGTCCGTTTCTGTGTGTGTTGCATTTTAATGTTGTGTCGTTGTTCTCCTCTTATATTTAATGCGTTTCCCTCAGTTTTGGTTTGTTACCCCGATTTTGTTTTTTGTCCATAGATTTACGAGTTTTGAACAGCGTTATACTACTGTTGCCTTATTGAGACTTATTAATCTGCATTTTTTAGCAAAACCGCAACACTTCATACTGCATTGTCTCGATTTGTTCAAGATTTTTTATTTCCCGCCCAATTAAAACAAAACCAATAATGGTATGTTTTTCATTCAAACATTTATAATAAAAAATAAAACTGCATTCATTCATTTCAATAATAACTAGGAATAAATTGATGTTTTTCTTGATGCATCTGGGTTTTCACAGGAACGGATTAACTGGGTTGTACCAGTATATATTTTTGTCTGCAATATGCAACATTGTGCAAGAATGTGTTTGTTAAGAACAAATAAATTGAACTCGTAAATGTAATATGTTTGTTTGCCAATTTTTCCGTTACTACGAATGGTTTTAAAATCCGATTTTAATCTTGATTTGAAAATATTATCCAAATAATGTTTGAATATATAGTAGTTGCAATACAAAAGACAAATACAAATTTGAATATAAACAGAATATTAGCTTGATAAGGTATTACTGGTAGCTGAAAGAACCATATATGATGTTCGATGTTTATGCATACTATGATAGACAATGTAGAATATGTTGAGATGTTGATCTTATATTCCAGAAATATTATAATTTGTTCAACGGCTGTAAACATACACGAAACCAAGTGATATAGTATGTACCAAACCGGATGACTTTGATTTTTAATTGAAGTTCAAATTAAAAAGGTTTATGCGGTATTGGCTTTGCTCATTGTTGAAGGCCGTACGGTGACCTATAGTTGTTAATGTCTGTGTCATTTTGGTCTTTTGTGGATAGTTGTTTCATTGGCAATCATACCACATCTTTTTTTTTTTACATTTGTTGGCATTAACATTTGTCTGCCACTAAACTTTTTGTTTATGTAATGTTGACGCGGTTATGTAATTCTAATCTAAGACTAAAACATATCGTCTTTAATCCTTATTCTAGGGATAGCATAAAAAGAACGCATACAATCGTTATAAGTAAGAAAAAAATAATTGTCTTAAAAATGTGCTGTTTATCTTTTTAGAATCCTTTCTTGAAATAAGAAAAGCATATTTGCTATCTATCTTTTTAAGATACATGTCTTTGTTTATCAAAAAAATTTATCTACAATATTGCTACCACATGGATTTATTCAGATAAGATCGATTGTATTAATAAACAAAAAAAGGGAAAACAACAATATATAAATCATTGTAGCAGATATGCATTTCAGGATTTACCTTAATCATAAACACCCAAAGCCGATTAAGGTGTTTTATAAAGAGTCATTGAAATAGCTTGATATCCAAAAGTTATCTAAACATTATACGTTTTAATGTAGAAAAATAATCTTATTATTATTCCAAACGCTTCTCTGATATTGATTAAAGTCTCAATTAACCCAGATTAACATCATTAGCTATTATTATTCTTTCAGAAAGCTTACTGTTGTTTCGTTGTTCTATTTTAAGGTCGCATGGGATGTCAACGAGACAGCAAACAACAACCAACAAATAATAAAAATGTTGCATAATGTGTGGATTTTTGTTGCTTGGTAAATAATGATACGGATGATATCATGGGTATATCTAATTGCAATATGAGCTGGAGGTTGAACTAGCCATAAAACCAGGTTCAACTCAAAATTTGCCTTAAAATGTCCTGCACCAAGTCAGAAATATTGCAATTGTTACCAAATAGTCCGTTTCTATGTATGTTGGTGTTTGTTTGTTTTGCACTTCAGTGTTTCTTCTGTTCTGTTGCTTTCCTCTTAAAGCTTAAGTTTTTCCCTCGGTTTAGGTTTATAAGCCGGATCTGTTTTCTACACATCGATGTATGTCCTTTGAACAGCGGTATACTACTGTTGCCTACATTGATATTGACATAGCAAAATAAGTCCAAAAAGACACTCACAATGCCATGACAACACAGGAAATACGACAAAAAGACAGAAGTCCACCAAACATTACAAAACTGACTAAATGCCAACTCCTTTTGACTTTCCTTTCTGTTGAAAAACTTCATGATCAAACGGGAGCTTACAAGGATAGCGGTTTTCGTAAGAATGAAATATTTACGACTAATTTTTAAGCAATTGATTACGTATGTTTTCATTTTTGACCCAGAATGAAAATCATGTCATCCTGCATCAAGTCAAGAATGTACTATTGAGGAGCAAACAAATATCGTAATTTATAGATTGTAGTTACGCAATCTTGTACATTAGATTTACAGTAATATTCCTTAGATAGTTCGTTCATTAACACATATCATTATCATTCAAATGATTAGGGCGTGTAATTATGCTATCTCATAATTATGTAAAACAAGACATGTTTAATACAAAAAAATATCTAGTATTCAGAAGATGTTAATCACACAAAGTAATACATTACCCAGAATTCAAGAAATTTAATGGTATCAAACTATTTTGTAGGATCTCGGTTTTTCCTAAACGCGGAGTGTTATTGCTTTGATTTTAAATGTTAAATCAGTTATATGATACTTTTTAGATTCTACCTATCTCATCTTTAATGCATTAATTGACAGATAAGTCAAATATCTATACAATCTCGTTTGTACGAGATTTGAGTCAGAAGTCTAACATACTGTTCTATTAATCGGGCGTCCAATGTGAGTGTTATATTATTTCTTAAATTACATGTATTCATAACCTTTAAGATCAATCATTTGTAGGTTAGTTGGTCGGTCGACTAGGGGTAAGTAAAATGAAATAATATACGACAATAAAGACCAACAATTTAAAGAAAGCTTTTTCTGTATCACTGAAGGCCTGTGCTCTACCAATATTTGGGACACTATTGGCCGTAAAGTTCGCAAAAGGACACCCCTAGTTGAAGCACGTCATGAAATAAACCATGACTTTCATCAGGAATGGTTACGGTTACCTAAGCAACAAATTCGTCGAATGGTGGCAAGCAAGATAAGACATTAAGAGGGCGATTATCCATGTAAATGGAGGCTGCACCAAGTATTGATTCTTTGGCGTATAACGATCAGCCATGATATGAACAATCACCTAAAGATTAATTTTGAAATGTCTGACATTGTTAAGTTTGATTACATTAAAAGATGTACAAAATGAATACTTCATTTTGTTAACAAAATCGAGGTTAATTAAAACGGTTTTTTTATGTATTTCTTAATTGTTTTAATGCCAATGTTATAATTACCAATCTTTCTATAATATTATACAAACATCTCATTATATTCTTAACCAACAAGGAGATTGATTTCCAAGGTTTAAAAAATCAAGGTGTTGCAATACTTTTTCCACGTGCATATATCGAAACAGATTTTTACATCCTTTCCTTATTCTCAGGTTTATCAAATAGAGATAGTTAATTCAAATTTATCTTATATAATAATTTAATTACATTAATTTTAAAGTTTTAGAGTTTTGTTAAAAAAAAATCTTTTTTTTTTACCAAACAAAACAGACCTTTACTGAAGGTAATTAAACCTTTTTAAGGTGTTTCTTGTTTGACATGGTTAACATGGTTAAAAAGCCGCAAAATGACAAATATAAAACTATTCAAAAGAAAAAACTAACGACCTCATCTATATATATAAAATAATGAACAAAAACAAATACTCAGCAACACACGACAACGAGGCTACTAAATTGGGACAGGCATATACAGAATATGGTTGAGTTAAATTAGTTTGTATGCACCATTTCTATTCTTACCAGGGATAGTGATGTAACAGTATAACATAAGAACAAACTATAAAAATGGGTTGAAAAGGCTTTACTCATCAGATGGATAAAAATAGAAGTACACATAGTGAAGGTAGCAGGGTACTTATACATGCTCTTAACAGAAAGGCAACACGCACAGATCTGAAAGTACTACAATACTGAAATCTATTTCAAAGTCATTAACATCTAGTAAAAAATCATGCATCTAAGATTACTAAAATATCAATCATTACAAGTTCAACAACCAATGGATTTACTGTAAAGACGTCACTAACAGTCAGAGAAAAACATGACGTTGTGCAATGACAAGAAACAGGTTGCAGATATATGAATGCGTATGTAAAAATATTATTTAAGGTTGATTTAATTCAATAATAAACACGTAAATATTAATACACCAAAAAAATATTTGAAGAATTAATTATAGTGTTGAATTAGTAACCTTTTAAAACAAATATTCAAAGTATAAATAAGTTTACTCCTTTATATATATATATGTTTTGAAATGACGTAATTTGAAATTGAGTAATTTCCCTTGGCTCCTTAAAACAGTTTTTTGAGTAAGGAGCACACTCCTGTATATGAAGTCCTCATAGTGTGAACATGCACGAGCATAACGTATCAAACGAGATATGTAAACACCATAGATTAGACAAAGGGTGTGTTACTCTTGAGAAATTGGATATAGATAATTGGAAAGTTGAAATCGTCCCGTTTGTCATACATTTTACTGTGAATTCGTCCATCTGTGCCAATATTGAGGAAAATATCAAGGTATGAGGCAGTCCTTCTTGTAGTAGTAGAAGAGGTATTAGTAGTTGTATTTAATCTTGTTGTTGT
Organism: Mytilus edulis; assembly: GCF_963676685.1. Lineage (NCBI taxonomy): Eukaryota > Metazoa > Mollusca > Bivalvia > Mytilida > Mytilidae > Mytilus > Mytilus edulis. The sequence goes on along the minus strand of NC_092353.1, from coordinate 71,218,503 downwards.
TGTTGTTGTTGTTGTTGTTGTTGTTTTAAAGAATCTAGGATCAATGCAACTGATGGAGAATCTATAATAATACCATTACCGAAACGGCCAGTGCATTACCCTTTTATCAAATCCTTCATCAAGCATATTTTCAAATCCCATCGCCGCATCGGGTTTTTTCCCTGTTGGACGTTTATGCTTCTAGTTTAATCTCTTATGTGGTTAATTCCAAATGGATTAAAATATCGGTTAACTAATGTTGCCTCTTATGAATGAAACTTTGGAATGAAATGATAATATCCAGATACTCCATTTGTTAGTATTGTTCGAGTGCTGATACGTAATACGTTTCTGTAAAGTCATGCACTTAAATAAAATCAAGTGATGATAATGATATAAAAGTGAAAACTGGTTTTGTTTTACAATATGCTCAATTCGAAGACACGTAATTTGTGAGGGTTTTTTTTCAGATTTTCCTATCCAACAGTTTGTAACATATTCTGCATCTTGTTAGTAACGGCATGCATATAACCATCTCAAATTTATCAGTTTTAAAACAATTCGAATAAAGTTTAATTTGCAAATCTGCTGATCTGTTGTTAAATGGGATAAACTTTAAATTATAATGAACATTTTAATGAATTCTATTAGCTATTGAAACTGCAGTGAGTTGGTATGTAGATAGGATCATTATCCTCATTCTCAAGAGGAAAAACATAACTACGTATTTAGACCATAGTTATCTTTTTAACTGTATACCAATTGGTATTCATGCACTAAAATTGTAAAATGTCCTTTGTTAAATTATGCGATTTTCTTTCTAAAATGTTGTTTTGTTCAAAACAACTTTTTTTTATGCTAACAATGAAGGAGCAACCTAAAACAGATGAAACAGAAAGACATCAATCTAGTTAAGGATGTTGTATCCTCTATTTTTAGGAATTTTTGCCAGATTTTCGGGATCCTCTGGTTTTATCCATGTATTGTCATTAAAAAAAATCCCACTAACTGATACTTTTCTTTACATAATTTCATAACATAAAGTTTAAAAAGACATATTTCAAAATCTTATAAAATCCTTGTTATTTTTTCATAGTTTTTGAAACAAAAAAGCTGCAAATGTTAAATATATGAAAAATCTAAAGAGAAATATTTCCCGCCAAATTTTCAATGCATTACATCTCGAAAACAAGCACACAGACCCATCATTTTTTCTACCTTTTTAGTTTCTTTATTTATAAACTATCAATTCATAACAGTCTTTTTATTTTTAAACAGAGTAGCGAACATCCTTAAACTCGAAATATATAAAGGATACATACCAAAATATATCGACATGCTAAACCCTAAAATGTTACAAAATGACAGACCCTAAAATATATCAACCTGCTAAAACCAAAAAGACAGCAACGCGTTAGAAAATAAAGACATCAACATGTTAAAATCCATAGGACAGTAACATGCTTAAAACCTAAATATAAAAAAAATGCTAAAACCCAAAATATATCTACATTCTAAAAACAAATAGAGAGCAACGTGTTAGAAAAAAAGACATCAACATGCTTCATAAAAAAAAGGCAACAGAAGTTTACTGCTGATCGAAATTTATAAATCGATTGAGAAAAAAACAAATCCGGGTTTTAAACTTAAACTGAGTGAAGGAAACTAAAACGTCAGGCAAACAATATAATTAAAACCGAAGAACAGCAACATATTGTTCTTTAGATGTATGAGTACCCTATAAATTTGTTTATGAACTCTCAAAACCAGTGAATACACTTATGTGCATATTAGATTGTTTTGTTTGTTACTGAATTGAGCCATGCATGCAAGATGAAAATAAACCACATTTATTTATAAACCAAAATGCTCAGAAAATATGTGAACATGTATAATGTGTTTTATTGTCCACTTCGTAACGCAATGGCTTCCTATACAATAAATATGTAACATCAATTACGCCTACATGGTTGTCATATACGATTTTAATCGTGTCTTAACATCCTTACGATATACCACGAAGATCAAATTAATTTAGGTATATACAATTTCAATGAATTTATATGACCCTTAAAGGAAGAAAATGGAATTAAAAATTTACAAAATGGATGTGAGTGTTCATGTTACTTAAGTAACATAAAATGCAATTTAATGAATATTCGTTGCATGCCGAATAAAAGATTATTGAGATTTCAAAAGGTTGTCATTATATTAATCAAATTATAGGTTAATATGACAGCATTATGCAACATTTCATACAAGTAATTTATTATTCTTTCTAACTGAGGCAGATAAAATCCTCGTTAGATTGATAAATTTTGTCACTAATGATAGTCGATACTGCAATTTAATACTTTTAAAATACACTTAACCCGTGACTTTTGCGACTAATGAATGATAGAGCCAAAAGGCAAATGTAAATTCCTTATATTGTACATGTCAATACGTTATTGATTTCAAGGTTACATCCCAAAAAACATGTCTGTATTTTTATGACATATATCTTGATATAACATTTATGGACATTTAGTTAGTGGACGACATTTGTTCAGGAACGGTCAGAACAACTCTAACAGACTGCACAACACATCATTTTGTAATTTTTAAACTTACGGTGGATTTTCAGATCTATCTCTTCGTTGAATTTTTTACTATAACAAAAGGAGTTATTATTTATCTGTTAACATCAACATCATATTGAATTATCGGAAAATATTATGAACAGTACTTAACTAACTACAAACGGATTGTCTTAATTATTGAATTAATTGCAATGGATAAATCTTAAAAGGAACTAAAAGACTTAATAATTTATCGTTTTGACTTTTGCGGCTGATGTTTGGTTTACATGTGGATGCAAAAATAAATATTTTATGATAATGTTTTCTTCGAATTTATGGACCTTTTTTTATTTTTCGCCATTTTTTGCTAAGATAAACATGTGTATTGTAAACTAACTTGTCTTCGTCAGCGATTTATTTTTCGCGTCTAAAATATGTAAAACGTGGATTTTTCCTCATTAAACTACATTTAGCAAATTTGAAAATCGCGAAATGGCCTAGTAAGAGCGTAAAGCGAAATAAAGCATCCGCGAAAATAAATTGGTTAAAAGTAACCCCAATATTATCATTTCAAAAGAAGTTGAGTCGGATTCTTACTTGTCCCTCTCTGAACCTTATTGTTTAAGGCATTTATTTGAATTTTCAGCACTTATTGAATATTTTTGAATTCAGCTTTGTGAGACATAACGACTTGGGACGACACTACGTTAGTTTAACGATCACCTTGTCATGATGTTTTCTTGGTTTAAGATTTGTATATAGCAGAAAAGACGTTTAATCTGTTATTTGAACAATCGTGTCATGTTCTCATATAGGACATGTTCCTGTTAATGGATTATATGGCATATGAACTAAATATTCAACAGACTATTTCCCTTTTGGACGCTCCCGATCTGGCTTCTGTTTCAGATGTAACATTGATTTGTCTTCTTAATCAATTTATGAGATATGAAGATCCGTAAATAACTGTTGCATTAATTAACACAAGCATTTTGATAAATTGTTTAGAGGAAAGATGAGGTTTTAGTATTAGTCTTAACATAAAAATAAAATCACCTTCCGACGACAAGATACATTATAATAAAATAGGGACGAAAGATACGAGATTAATAGTCAAACAGACAAATAATAGTACAGAAGACACAACATAGAAAACTAAAGACCTAGCAACACGAACCCCACCAAAAAGTGGGGATGATCTCAGGTGCTTCGTTGATAATTGATTAGGAAACAGTCTTCGCGTTTTTCCACGTATAATCTTATGTGAATATACCTTACTGTATCTTTAGTATATCAACTGCGATATAGTACATGACATTCACGCTCATAGAAACCTCATAGCCTCGTGTATCAAAGCTTACATACTAAATACCTTCTCAATTGCTGTGGAACGGTTATCTAGTTTACGGAAATCCTATCTACCTCAACTGCAATAAACAATTGTATTTAGTAGTTAAGGCATGATAATTGCACTGTACTAATCTAATCATTTTTTAGAATTCAGATAATGCCTTGCAAATAATCGTTTGCATATTCAAATGCACGTTCTGCTGGATCGACAGAAATCTATTTTACCCTTTTATCTTTTCCAATTTCCCTAGTAAGATTTTTCGTGTTTCAGATTTTGTTTCTGGTTTTTAACCTACATCAAACAAATTTGAAAATCGCAAAATTAAGTCGCCGTAACATGGGCTAGTAAGAGGTTAACGCGAGATAAAGCATCTGCGAAAATAAGTTTGTACAAAGTAGCCCTAAGATCATCATTTGAAAATAAGTTGAGTCTGATCTTTACTTATCCCTCTCTGAACATTATTGTTTTTGACATTTTTATTGAATTTTCAGCAGATATTGAATGTGTTTGAATTCAGCTTAAGGAGACATAATGACTTGGGATGACACTACATTAGTTTAACGTTCATCGTTATAAATATGTCTTTTCACTAGAAAAAATGTTTTCTTGGTTTAAGATTTGAAATAGCAGAAAAGTCGTGAAATCTGTTTTTTTACCAATCGTGTCCTGTTCCCATATAGAAAGTTTGTCTGTTTATGAACTGGCATTAGCATATGTTACATATCTATCAACAGAATACTCCCCCTTTTGAACGCTCCCGGTCTGGCTTCTGTTTGAGATGTGACATTGATTTGTCTTCTTATTCGATTTATGAGATCGGTTATTAACTGTTGCCTGAATTAACACATGCATTTTTATAAATGATCTTGGTAAGAAGAAAGATGAGTTTTTAGTATTAATTTTATCATAGAAATAAAATCTCTATCCGACGACAAGATACACTTATATAATTCATGTAGTTGATTGTTTAAGAAACAGTCGAAACGTGTTTTTGAATTCAAATAACTGTATCGTTAGTATATAAACTGTGATAAAGTGCACGAAATTTAGACTCATAGACTACAATCAGCATCGTGTATCACAGCATATATAATAAATGCCGTCTTAATTGCTGTGCAACGGTTATCTTGTTTATGGAAATACTATCTACTTTAGCTGCAATAAACAATTTTATCAAGTAGTTAAGGCATGATAATTGCACTGTACTAATCTAATCATTTTTAGAATTTAGATAATGCCTTGTAAATAATCGTTTGCATATTCAAATGTACGTTCTGCTAGATCGACAGAAATCTAGTTAACCCTTTAATCTGTGCAGTTTTCCATAATTAGATTTTTCGTGTTTCGGATTTTCTTTCTTGTTTTTTTTTATTTATTGTCATAAGAGTGAACTCCTACTATGTCAATCTCAAAAGACTAATATTGAAGTTTAATCCAAAAAAAGGTTTTCTTTAAATAAAAAGTGCTCCTATAGTTTAATTGATTACCTGATTATCCGTTAGTTCAGGCGTATATTCGATATGTATATTTTATCTGATGGTAACACTTTGCTAACGGTATTGCAATAGATTCGACTTATAATCGACCATAAAAAAAGTTTTACCCTGTAGATCTATTAAGACCAATTGTATATATTTTTAAGCGGTTTTATCATGAGAATTATTCATTCACATTACAAAAGAGGAAAGAAGCTGTACATTAAAGTACACATTGATTCCTCTTCAAAGAGATTATTAGCTAACATATATCATATAAAGATGATAAATTTCCCTCATAAGTTTATTGAAATAGACAGGATATGAAACATATTATCAAAACAGCTGATCAAACCAAAGGTTTCTAGAATGTATAGTGCAATTGTATGTTGATGTAGACAACGATAAGAATGCATATAAATTATAAAACCAAGATACGAAATATTCTGTCATTGGTATCCGTTCATTACTATATAGAACTCAAAACCAAAGTGACTGCATGACTGCATCGTGTTCTTTTTCTGTACACAATTTGTGCACTAACATGGTAGTTTAAAAAGATATCTTATTATGTATGTACTTTTTTATTGTGTTTTTTTTTTTCGTTTCTTCAACGTGTTTTTATTGATTGTTTAAATCAAACTCATCATAGATACCAGGATTGAAATTTAGTATTTGGGCCAGACGCGCGTTTCGTCTACAAAAGACTCGTCAGTGACGCTCGAATCTAAAATCAAAAGGGATTAAAATGGCCAAACAATATACGAATAAAATAATATAAAACATCTGTATTGTTTTATTGATCATCTTGAAGACCGCACGCCTTCTCTTTTATTATATATTGCAAAGTTTCATTTGTATGCGATCATCGGTAGTTCAGATATTTTGATATTAAAATCTTACTTTGACGTTATTTATTTAAAAACATGAAAAAACAGATTTTTCAACCAAATCGTTCAGTTTTAAAAAGTTGAGTTGACATCTACCTGTTCTTGTTTGTATTACCCATTCATGTATACATGTATCATTGATATTTATCATGTATGTACTAAGAAATATGTGTTCTGTTTCGTTTTTCATGCATTTTGTTTAAACACAGGCTCGTAAATCTACGTAATGTCTGTGATTACTTGAAAAATGCATGCCTGCAGAAAATTAAATACAACTTAACATGCTGTTCTCCACTAGTTGCCAACACACAAAATGCGTATAATTGCTTTATAAATGTGAAACATGCAAGTGATATTTACAGAACTAAACATATATCAAACACCTATTGTTAGCTCGTTAGGGTAATGAAAGCATGGTCGTATGGGCGAATTATCCAATAATCAAATTATTCTGCAAGATATTACTTAAACAAGGTTCATAGAAATCTGTTTCTTATAATAAACATGTACAAATCAGACTGTCGGTTTCCACTTTTGAATTGTCTCAAATATTGTCATACAGAAGGCGTTTAGGTGAAAATCCTACTTTTCCTTACATTATAGTCAGTTAGTGATACGTAATAAATCCTCTGTATATGTGTTTTTGGTAATATATATTTAAAAATTGTTAAACATTCAATCTACCATACGTTATGGACGTGTATTAAGTAAATCCCTATCTGTAGATATGTTTGAGATCTTTAATTTATTCTATACTAAAACCAGACAAAAAGCAAGACAAAAGTTATTTGCCCATTATCTTTTTGTTGATACACCAGATATGTCTGGTAAACATGAGCATGTTATAACATTACATGAGACAATATTCCTGTATGAAAGAAATAACCATAGATATATCTACCATTCGTTCCATAAATTGGTAAGTTTAATATTTGATTTTCTCAATTTTTGTAGACCTCCTGTTTTCGGATATACCCTGAAGTTCGAAATTTTTGTTAACGATTTTTTTTTTTTTATTGAATGTTCTATTTCGGAAATCGATCCGTTTGAGATAATTTTATGTGTTTTCTGTTATTAAAAGATTAATATGTGGAATATACAAATTGTAATCATCAAAACATCAATCTATTACCTTATATTGACTTAATCATGTTCTTTTCTTAATTTCGGTAAATTTAACATGCTTACTGCAGAATGCTACACGCTAGTCGAATATAACTTTACTATTTATGCCTTTGCTCTGATACAAGTAGGCGTATTGCCTTCAAGATTTTACCACCTTGTTTTCTATGCACAACTGCATATTATTTTCTTAGATAATTACGTTTTCGTAAAATAATGATCTTTGGAATATACACGATGATGCATATTAAACCATTATGCATTCCTCATTAATGTTCAGGTACCTAAGTGCTAATGAAATAAAACCACCTGCTCGTTTCAAATTGTTGCAGCTTGAAACAAAAGATCTTAATTGTATAAATATAACGTGGGATTAATATTATCAAGGAACTCCTCCCCCTCATGCATAGCAAGTATTCCCTTCCAGATGTGGCTTTACTATTTGTTCTTTTTAGTTTCAAAAGCTCTTCGTCGTTTGTAATACATTGGGGGTTTCAAAATATTTGGGCATAGAGCATATAATTGTATAGAAATTTATTTTCAAAATATCACATTGGGAAGTGAGTTATAGTTATCAGTTTTATACACTTCATTCAAATAGTAACGGTTTTTGGTAATATGTATATGTTCCGGACCATATGAGTATTTGTACCATACGCGTATGGTCATGACCATATGGTTATATACTCATATGGTCCGACCATACGCGTATGTTCCGACCGTACGCGTATGGCTGGGGTAATTGACACTCTGTAATAGTTTACTTTTAATACTTCTAAACTCTTCATATGGTATGACCGTTCATTAAAAAGACGCTATCGTATAGGTAATTTTGACCATATGAGTATACGCATATGGTCATGACCTTACGTGTATGGTCCAAATACTCATATGGTCCGGAACATATACATGTTTGGTTAAATTGCAGTTTATTATTAGACAGATGTGTTTTAGATTGCGACTTAATATGACTCGATCAAACATGTGTCGATAACTTATCTATTAAAACCAATAACTGTTGGTTTTTTTTCAAACTTTAATCTTCTGTGATGACAGGAATTATCATTGATATGACAAACTTTTCATAAAGCTTTTGCTTTTCAAAACACTTAGGATTTTACCCTAGAATTAGATTACCTTTGCTGTGTTTTTCATAACTTTCCAAATTTTGCTTTCCACCTGTGTGCTGCTTTTTTTTTTACCTACATTTTTATTTTATTTGAGCGTCACCTATGAGTATTATCTTTGACGAAATGTGAGTGTGGTGTACACAATTATAATACTGCTATGGCTGATGAATTTGCTTTAAAAGTTTAATTTTCATTTTGTTTTGTTTAGATATGATTAAAAGTGGACGACGCCATGCTCATTTTTTTTAATTTTAAAAACCAACAAAATACAACCGTCTAAAAACACAACACCAAAAAAAACATTGACCAACACAAACGCCACAAAACATCGGGGATGATCTGTGTCTATCAAGGCAGGTGACCTGACCTTCCATCATATGTGACATCCGTCGAGTTGTTCATGTTAGTGCACATTCATTGTTTTGTGTAAATGAGATGGAAATATTGTCTGACATACGGTCCAGTCATAAAGTGCTATATGTAATGAAAATCATAGATGCAGAGTTGCTGTCTCATTGCTGATTGAAACCAGGAAGTGTCTGCATTAACATTTTAGCTACACTTTTTAGTACTGTATTATTATTGCTGATAAGCATAGTGCGAGAGAACGTATTATCCTGGTTCGAAACAATCTGTTGTAATGATTAGATGTTTTTGCTGTACCAAAATACGTGATCAAAATGTATGAAGAGATAAGTATATCGCCGTGTAAAAATCATAATAAATACATATTACGCTTGCAAATTTAAAGGAAGTTCAAAATAGTTCATTATAAACTCACAACCTTGTACAAACGTAATTGAAAAAATCATGTGCACTTATGATTGTATTTTATACAGATTAGACCGTGGGTTTTCCCGTTTGACTTGTTTTACACAAGTAATTATGGGGCCCTTTATAACTTGTTGTTAGGTGTGAGCCAAAGATTCGTGTTGAAGACCGTACATTGACCTTTAATGGTTTATTTGGATGGAGAGTGATATTTGCAGAACTAAACATATATCAAACACCTTTTGTTAGCTCGTTAGGGTAATGAAAGCATGGTCGCATCAGCGAATTATCCAATAATCAAATTATTCTACAAGATATAACTTAAACAACAGGTTCATAGAAATCTGTTTCTTATAACAGACTTGTACAAATCAGACTGTCGGTTTCCACTTTTGAATTGTCTCAAATATTGTCTTATAGAGGACATTTAGTTTAGTCTTAGATGCATGATTTTTTTATTAGTTGTTAGTGGCTTTGAACTAGCTGTCAGATAACTGCGAGTACTCTCAGATCTATTCATTGTATCTTTTTGTGTCAGGATGTACATGTACCCGGCCACGTCCACTTGTATTTTTGTCCATCTAATGAGTTAAGCCTTTTTCAACTGATTTTTATAGTTTGTTCTTATGTTGTACTGTAATACCACTGTCCCAGGTTAGGGGAGGTTTGGGATTCTGCTAGCTTGTTTAACCCCATCACATTATTTATGTATGTGCCTGTCCCAAGTTAGGAGCCTGTAAATCAGTGGTTGTCGTTTCTTTATGTGTTACATATTTTTTTTTCGATCATTTTTTTATATAAATGATGCCGTTAGTTTTCTCGTTTGAATTTTTTTACATTGTCTTATCGGGGCCTTTTATAGCTGACGATGCAGTATGGGCTTTGCTCATTGTTAAAGTCCGTACGGTGACATATAGTTGTTAATGTCTGTATCATTTTGGTCTCTTGTGGACAGTTGTCTCATTGGCAATCATACCACATCTTCTTTGTTATATTTAAGTGAAAATGCAGAGTAGGTTTTTTCACTATTGCCCAAACAATAGCCTGTATTTGTTAACTATGCATAGTTGTCTCATTTGAAAATATACTACACTTTTTATAATTGATATTTTATATTTTATATTTCATTTTTAAATCTGAAAAGAACGTTTCAGTTGACCAGGAACCCCTACTTTTTTACTTTTCTGTTGAACTCCTTATGTAATGATCAGTTAGTAATACGTAATAAATCCTCTGTGTATATGTGTTTTTGGTAATATATATTTAAAAACTATTTAACATTCAATCTACCATACTATATGGACAAGTATTAAGTAAATCGCTATCAGTAGATATGGTTTAGACCTTTATTTGATTCTTAACTGACAAAAACCAAGAAAATAGTTATTTGCCAAATATCTTATTGTTGATACACCAGATATGTTATACAGAGCATGTTATGACATTACATGAGACAATATTCCTGTTTGAAAGAAATGACTATAGGTATATCTACCCTTCGTTCCATGGAATGATAAGTTTAATATTTGATTTTCTCAATTTTTGTGGACCTCCCGTTTTCGGATATACCTTGAAGTTCGATATTTTTGTTAACGATTTGTTTTTTATTGAATGTACATATTCGGAAAGCGATCCGTTCGAGAACATTTTTATTTGTTTTCTGTTATTAAAAGATTGATATGTGAGATATACAAATTGTAATCATCAAAACATCAAACTATTACCTTATATTGACTTCTCATCTTAATCATATTCTTTGCTTAATTTCGGTAAATTTAGCATGTTTATTGTAGAATGCTACACGCTAGTCGAATATAACTTTACTATTTATGCCTTTGCTCTGATACAAGTAGGCGTATTGCCTTCAAGATTTTACCAACTTGTTTTCTATGCACAACTGCATATTATTTTCTTAAATAATTACATTTTCTTAAAATGCACTTTGGAATATACACGATGATGCATCTTAAACCATTATGCATTCCTCATTAATGTTCAGGTACCTAAGTGCTAATAAAATAAAACCACCTGCTCGTTTCAAATTGTTGCAGTCCGAAACAAAAGATTCTAATTGTATAAATATAACGTGCGATTAATATTATCTAGGAACTCCTCCCCCTCATCATAGCAAGTATTCCCTTCCAGATGTGGCTTAACTGTTTGTTCTTTTTAGTTTCAAAAGCTCTTCGTCGTTTGTAATACATTTGTAGTTTTAAAATATTTTGGCATAGAGCATATAATTGTATAGAAATTTATTTTCAAAATATAACATTGGGAAGTGAGTTATAGTTATTAGTTTTATACACTTCATTTAAATAGTAACGGTTTTTGGTAATATGTATATGTTGTGTACAAGATGTAAGTTTGTACAATTTATAATGTGTACAGGGTTTTTGCACAAGTTATAAGTTTTTTGAAACATACCTTCTTGCACCAGGTGATACAAGTTTATCTTCTAGGATGTACTAGTTTAATGTTTTAAATTCAAATTCATATAATTCAACCTAACATTTACTGCTATTGTGCTTGTCCTCAAACTGGAAATGAGGATACCTAAATGGTTTAAATTCTAATTTTATTTTTCTCCTGATACCATATTCATATCCATAAAAATTCTTTTTGTGGTCTTATAATGTTTTAGTGTCAATGCTCAGTATTCGACTCTATCATGTAGTTGTGGAAATTTGACAGAAATCTGTGAAACAAAAAAATGTGTTCTTCCATCATCCATTTGTGTTAAGCAGTTCATAAAACACTGATAACTTGTACACAAAATCTGTACAAATTATAATTCGTACAACATTACAACTCGTACACAACATATAGATGTTTGGTTAAATTGCAGTTCATTATTAGACAGATGTGTTTTAGATTTCGACTCAATATGACTCGATCAAACACGTGTCGATAACCTATCTATTAGACAGACGTGTTTAAGATTGCGACTCAATATGACTCGATCAAACACGTGTCGATAACTTATATATTAGACAGATATGTTTTAGATTGCGACTCAATATGACTCGATCAAACACGTGTCGATAACCTATCTATTAAAACCAAAAAACTGTGGGGTGTTTTCAAACTTTAATCTTCTGTGTTTACAGGAATTATTATTGATATGACAATGTTATCAATTAACTTTTTATAAAGCTTTTGTTTGTTTAAAACACTTAGGATTTTACCCTAGAGTTAGTTTACCTTTGCTGTGTTTATCATAACTTTTTATTCGAGCGTCACCTATGAGTATTATCTTTGACGAAACGTGAGTGCGGTGTACACAATTATAATACTGCTATAGCTGATGAATTTGCTTTAAAAGTTTAATTTTTATTTTGATTTTGTTTTAGATCTGATTAAAAGTGGACGACGCCATGCCCATTAAAGACCAACAAAATACAACCGTCTAAAAACACAACACCGAACAAAACATTGACCAACACAAACGCCACAAAACATCGGTGATGATCTGTGTCTTCCAAGGCAGGTGACCTGACCTTCCATCATATGTGACATCCGTCGAGTTGTTCATGTTAGTGCACATTTGGTGTTTTGTGTAAATAAACTCATCATAGATACCAGGACTTAATTTTATATATACGCCAGACGTATAAAAGACTCATCAGTGACGCTAGAATCCAAAAAAGTTAAAAAAGTTGAAAAAAAAAAAAAAAAAGCCAAATAAAGTACGAAGTTGAAGAGCATTGAGATCCAAAAGTGTTGCCAAATACAGATAAGGTCATCTATGCGTAAGGTAGAAAAGCCTTAGTACTTCTAAAAAATGAGATAGAAATATCGTCAGGTCATTAAGTGCTATATAGAATGGAAATCATAGATGCAGAGTTGCTGTCTCATTGCTGATTGGAACCAGGAAGTGTCTGCATTAACATTTTAGCTACACTTTTTAGTACTGTATTCTTATTGCTAATAATCATAGTGCGAACAGAACGTATTTTCCTGGTTCGAAACAATCTGTTGTAATGATTAGATGTTTTGCTATACCAAAAGACGTGATCAAAATGTATGAACAGATAAGTATCTCGCCGAGTAAAAAGGGTGAAAAATAGATATTACGCCTGCAAATTTAAGGAAAGTTCAAAATAGTTCATTATAAACTAACAGCCTTGTAAAAAAGTATTTGAAAAAATCAAGTTTCCTTATGAGATTACTAGATTTCAGGGATCAAATTAATCTAATTAGCTCTGTGTGACTAAATTGCACCTTAGTGTCCTTAATTTTCCTCAATAGCTTCAAGTCGTTGAGTAGTAACACTTCGGTCAAGCCTTGTCATTCGTATGATGGATAAACAGGAGAATATTATTTTCTATTTACACTGATCCGTTCGTTGGCTTATAAAAACTGCAGTCCGTTTATAATACAAAATATTTAGCAATGTACCGTATGTTTTCAATTATGAATATTTCAAAATATTAGTAGATAATTTTATAATTATATATCTAACAGATAAAAATTGCAAGTAACTTACATGAACGAAAGTTATAAATGTACCAGTTTTAACATAAGCATGGAACGGTAATTAATAAAGTTTTTGTTAATTACCAGTCGAGTTCAAAGGGTAAGACAACAACAAAGCAATGACTGTTTGTATTAACTGTAAGTATATAATGTTATTTTTGTAACTCATTATGAAGGGAACAGTGTAGGGGTGTAATAATAACTTGTTTTGTTTTTGGATTTAATATGATTGATAGTAAAGGGTTTAGATAGCATAAATCAACAAGTTAAAAAGGAAGCAACAGCGTTCACCTATGTTTCCCCGTCTTTAATTGTAATATGAGGCAGGCATAACCTGTGAATGGGGACGAAGTCTGTATGTATTATTTTTTTAATTCAATCACGTTAATAAAAGAAACCGAAATACCGTACGTAACGTTCCCGATTTTGATTCTGTTGTTAGGGAATTAGCTGTGACGTTCTTTAAGTAATGACGTCATATTCGATGTAAGCAAAAGAAACGCTTTCATCAGGTAACGTTTTTTCATATTAAACAATTATTAAAGTTGAATTTGTATTGAGATCCAATCTTATATTTTACTAGACTGATAAATATAAATTTTTTCAAAGTCTCATGCAAACAAGACAGATATCTGCGCAAAAGCGGAGAAAACCGGAACAGGAAGTAGATCTGAAAAAAAAAGTTAACGATTTTGATTTTTTTTTTTTTTTTTTTTTATTGATTTTTCTACCGTAATTGGGGACTTCGTCCCCATATAATATGTAAAGTTTTGATGGCTTTCTTTTGTTTTTTGTTGTTCGACATTGCGATATGATTTTCCCTCTGACATGAGTTTAGAATGTCCCTCTGATACTTTATTGGTAATAAACAATTTCCTTTGAAGTTTTCTGACCTATGAGTAATTGTATTAAGATTATGCGATGCTGTTTGCTAGATAAAACAAAAAAATGATTTTTATTATAAACTCAAAACATGTCGGTGTATTTACGCTGTTCATATCAATATGCAAGTTCCTTTTTTAGCTCACCTGGCTCAAAGTGCAAAGTGACCTTTTCGCATCACTTGGCGTCCGTCGTCCGTCCTCTGTTAACCTTTTTTTTTTTTTAACTTCTCTGAAACTACTGAGACAAATCTGACGGGATACATGTGTTCATTAGGTCAAGATCTCTCTGTCCTGAAATTTTCAGACCAATCAGGCAATCCATTGTTGGGTTGCTACATGTACCCCTGAGCTGGTAATTTAATTTTTTTTTTCCAGCTTTTGGATATTATCAAAGATAGAGATAAACTGTAAACAGCAATAATTTAAGCAAAGTAAGATCTACAATAAAAATAAATCAAAATGACCAAAATGGTCAATTGACCCCTATAGGAGATATTGCCCTATATAGTCCATTTTCATATTTTTTTGTAATTTTTTACAATATATTTTCCTCTGAAACTACTGGCCAAGTTCATTATAGATAGAGATCATAAGCAGCATGAATATTCAGTAAATTAAGATCAACAAACACATCACCATCACCAAAACTTAATTTTGTCATGAATCCATTTGTGTCCTTTGTTTAATATGCACATAGACCAAGATGAGCGACACGGGCTCTAGTTATTTTGCATTTCTCTATCCACAATGTTTTTCATTTATTTGTGTTTTAGTCATGTAATGTTGTCATGTTTGTGTTGTATTTAATATTGCCATGAAAGTTGGAGGTTTGGCTAGCCACAAAACCAGGTTCAACTCACCATTTTTTCTCAAATGTCCTGTACCAAGTTAGGAAAATGGCAATTCTTTTCTTATAGTTCGTTTCTGTGTGTGTGTCATTGTATTTTGGTTTTTTGTTGCTGTTTAGTATTTTTGTTGTTTCGTTGTTTCGTTGTTTTCCTTTTATATTTGATGACAGTATTCCGTTCAGTTTTAGTTTGTAACCCGGACTTGTTTTAGTTCAATCGATTCATGATTTTCGAACAGCGGTATACTACCGTTGCCTTTATTTATATAATTTCATATATAGATATTTGAAATATGAGGTATGAATCAACTGGAACTAATTAGGATTGATATTTATAATGTTAACGATTTTATCATAACGAAAGACAAAATCATGAAGTGTTTATCTTGTTCTATTCATTTAATTAGATAAACTTATAACTATGTTTATATCTTTACTATAATTGTTTGATCAATATTCCTAGTGAATATTGTAAAGCATAACTAATTGCTTTTGGTGCAAATATTCACTGCAGACATTTTGCCATACTTTGTATTCAATACTGTTTAAGAATATTTTCTTGTAATATGACATTTACTACGACGTTTAAGAACGCATTCTAAAGTATAGGAGGACATGAATTCGTATCAGATTATTAGTGTATAACTGAACTTACGCCTGTCTTTGTATTATAAACAATATATGATGACAGTTCTACTCAATACTCTCAATGTTTCATTGATATTAGAGAATAACATGAATCAAATCAAATATTATAATACAATTTATTCATCAAACAAAACAACTACTGTAAACCAACTTAATTTCGCGAGCGATTTATTTTCGCGACTTTCGCGATTAGAAAATGGACGCGAATTTAAATCGTCGCGAGTATGTATAACTTGGATCTTACCTTATTTAAACACCTCTAGTAAATAAGAATATCGCGAAATTAAATAGCCGCGAAGTTGACTAGATAAGGCTAAACGCGAAATAAAGTATCCGCGAAAATAAGTTGGTTTACAGTATACCAAAGGCAATCGTAAACGCAGAGTACATATGTCATTACTAAGGAAAACAAAAATTTCTAATCAATTGAAAGTGTGTTCGTCTGTATACATCAAACGGTAAGACAACAAAACAGTCATTGCTTGTGTTACTGTTAGTTTACAATGTTGAATCTGCATTTTTAGTAAATAATTAGATACAAACATAACTTCTGCATTCAGCTTCAAAGGGATATTCTGATGTTATAGTAACAGGAAGCATATACAAAACTTTCACATTTTATAAAATGAGTAAGAGGCTAAATGTTAAGGGGTTAATTTGAAAAATCTTATTAAGATTTATTAAGATTAGAGTTTCGGACGCACTTAATTTATAGGATAATTTCAGTTAGACTAAAAAATAGCATTGCCTGATATGCACAACTTATAATTCTATACCTGGTTTACCGTCAGCAATTAGAAGCTTTCATATATATTTCATTAAAGTGCGTATACGTAGTGCTAAATGTTAAGGTTTTTTTTTTTTTTAATTAATCCTGATTAAGATTTATTCAGATCAGTGTTTTGGACGCACTCAAAGTATGGGATAATTCAAATAAAGCAAATGTTTATTGCCTTCTATGCACACCTGCTCATTAGATCAAATTCATACCTGGTTTACCTTCAGAAATTATACGCTTTCATATATCGTTCATAAATTATAGTGCAAAGGTAGCCCCCGATTTCCAATAATCAAAACGTAAGGTCATGCGGCGTTCAAGTCCCACTCTGTTAGCTTTCGTTAAATACAATTAAATGCACGTAGTTTTAAATTCTATAGAGTTGTGAAAGAGTCGATAGTGCGAATATAACATTTAAATGGAAGCGCTTTAAACAAAATGTACGTCGGTCATCATTCATGCCCGAAATAAAACTACAAAAAAGGTATTGAATGGTGAAAGAGATGTAGAATGAACCAACGGGATATTCGAAATCATAAATCGAAAACAAAAACAAAAACAAAACGACAACGCAATATGAAAAACAAAACAACAAAAAGTCAAATAAAAGTTTAAAACAAACAACATAGAAAACTGAACAATATGAATCCCTACCAAAACCAGGAACTAACAAGGGATTATTTCATAAACAGAGAGTTTCGTTACGGATAACTACTCATATGGTTGACACGATTTTACGTGTTTTTATTCAGTACATATGTTATCTATCATTTGTTTATGGGGTAACAAATCATGAATACAAATTATAACGAATTTTTTCAAACCTTTCACATGTATATAATTTCATTATATTGACAACGATGTGTGAACAAAACAAACAGATATAATAGGTAAAAATGTAGAAAAATTAGGCTACAGCAGCTAACATTGTGTAATACTCTAGATAATAAACAAAAAATATGTAACAAAGGAGTACAAAAAAGCATATAAACAGAGCACATTAGCAAAAATAAAAGACAAGTAGACTGTTTTTACCATAGCACAATAAAACAATGACGGGATGTATATGTACAGAGCTACGTTATATGTATCAAAGAAAACAACAAGGCATATAAGTGGTTGTCGTTTGTTGATCTGTTACATATTTATTTTTCGATCATTTTTTGTACCTAAATTAAATTAATTTTCTCGTTTAAATTGTTTCATATTTTTCATTTCGGGACATTTTTAACTGACTATGCTATACGGGCTTTGCTCATTGTTGAAGTCCGTACGGAGACCTGTATTTGTTTATTTCTGTGCCATTTTGTTTCTTGTGGAGAGTTGTCTCATTGGCAAACATACCACATCTTCTTTTTATATAAAGACAAAGCACATTTTCAAAACTGACACAAGAATAACAAAACATTATCATAATAGTACAATAACGACATATATAGGTACTGAGCCACGACATATGTACCAAAAAACACAAAAAGGCCATAATGACAAAGCACATTAGCAAAAATGAAAAACAAGAATGCAAAAATTATACAAGAAGAACCTGTCATATACTACTAATATGATGAACAACATAATGGTATTTTTTATTGATATATAATTTTCTAACATTTGCTTCTGATGTTAAACATTTATGAATACTATTAGAAAGATATATTAGTATGCACTGTATACATGTACCAGTAAAAAATAAATAATTGCAATCATCAACACAGCGTACCTATATCAGTGCTGATGAGAAATGGGAACAGTCTCATCAATTACAATTATGCTATTGTCTGTAAGAATACAACTCGGATGTGTGTGATCAACTTTACCAGAGACAGAACGAGCACTGATATCAACTTTTCTAAATAAGAAAAATATTAAGATATAACACAAGAAATTTCCTTACTAGTGACAGATATACACTTATATGACGGGTTTAAATTACTGGTGTGTTTTAATCAATATTGAGACCGTTGGTTGACTAGGAGCACAAGTTTACAAGGATTTCAATTTTCCAATTTTTTAATATCCAATTACTCAGCAGTAGCATATATAATCTGTCCTATTGTATTGTTTATTCATGAATTTCAATTGATACTTTTCACACTATACGGACTTCAAGGAGAGAGTGCTTTTTAGATACGATTATCTGGTCAATAAATTAAGCGATTGTTTTTACATTTCAGATGATGTACTGATAGCACTTTTACCCTACCGACATACCCGGTATCGATCCTTTTGAAATTCTTGAAAAAGTCGTTGATTTTATTACTACCACTGGGTCGATGCCTCTGCTGGTGGACTATTAGTCCCCGAGGGTATCACCAGCCCAGTAGCCAGTACTTCGGTACTGGCATGAAAATACGGATTTTTTGTGTTATTTAAATTTGGTGTTACAAAATATTCGAAATTATTATAAATTCAGGAATGTATCTCCCTCATGCAAAGCTCTGATTCCTTTCACGAATTTGACTATACTTTTTGGACCTTTTGGATTATAGCTCTTCATCTTTTATATAAGCTTTGGATTTCAAATATTTTCGCCACGAGCATCACTGAAGAGACATATTTTGTCGAAATGCGCATCTGGTGCAACAAAATTGGTACCGTTGATTTTATTACTACCACTGGGTCGATGCCTCTGCTGGTGGACTATTAGTCCCCGAGGGTATCACCAGCCCAGTAGCCAGTACTTCGGTACTGGCATGAAAATACGGATTTTTTGTGTTATTTAAATTTGGTGTTACAAAATATTCGAAATTATTATAAATTCAGGAATGTATCTCCCTCATGCAAAGCTCTGATTCCTTTCACGAATTTGACTATACTTTTTGGACCTTTTGGATTATAGCTCTTCATCTTTTATATAAGCTTTGGATTTCAAATATTTTCGCCACGAGCATCACTGAAGAGACATATTTTGTCGAAATGCGCATCTGGTGCAACAAAATTGGTACCGTTGATTTTATTACTACCACTGGGTCGATGCCTCTGCTGGTGGACTATTAGTCCCCGAGGGTATCACCAGCCCAGTAGCCAGTACTTCGGTACTGGCATGAAAATACGGATTTTTTGTGTTATTTAAATTTGGTGTTACAAAATATTCGAAATTATTATAAATTCAGGAATGTATCTCCCTCATGCAAAGCTCTGATTCCTTTCACGAATTTGACTATACTTTTTGGACCTTTTGGATTATAGCTCTTCATCTTTTATATAAGCTTTGGATTTCAAATATTTTCGCCACGAGCATCACTGAAGAGACATATTTTGTCGAAATGCGCATCTGGTGCAACAAAATTGGTACCGTTGATTTTATTACTACCACTGGGTCGATGCCTCTGCTGGTGGACTATTAGTCCCCGAGGGTATCACCAGCCCAGTAGCCAGTACTTCGGTACTGGCATGAAAATACGGATATTTTGTGTTATTTAAATTTGGTGTTACAAAATATTCGAAATTATTATAAATTCAGGAATGTATCTCCCTCATGCAAAGCTCTGATTCCTTTCACGAATTTGACTATACTTTTTGGACCTTTTGGATTATAGCTCTTCATCTTTTATATAAGCTTTGGATTTCAAATATTTTCGCCACGAGCATCACTGAAGAGACATATTTTGTCGAAATGCGCATCTGGTGCAACAAAATTGGTACCGTTGATTTTATTACTACCACTGGGTCGATGCCTCTGCTGGTGGACTATTAGTCCCCGAGGGTATCACCAGCCCAGTAGCCAGTACTTCGGTACTGGCATGAAAATACGGATTTTTTGTGTTATTTAAATTTGGTGTTACAAAATATTCGAAATTATTATAAATTCAGGAATGTATCTCCCTCATGCAAAGCTCTGATTCCTTTCACGAATTTGACTATACTTTTTGGACCTTTTGGATTATAGCTCTTCATCTTTTATATAAGCTTTGGATTTCAAATATTTTCGCCACGAGCATCACTGAAGAGACATATTTTGTCGAAATGCGCATCTGGTGCAACAAAATTGGTACCGTTGATTTTATTACTACCACTGGGTCGATGCCTCTGCTGGTGGACTATTAGTCCCCGAGGGTATCACCAGCCCAGTAGCCAGTACTTCGGTACTGGCATGAAAATACGGATTTTTTGTGTTATTTAAATTTGGTGTTACAAAATATTCGAAATTATTATAAATTCAGGAATGTATCTCCCTCATGCAAAGCTCTGATTCCTTTCACGAATTTGACTATACTTTTTGGACCTTTTGGATTATAGCTCTTCATCTTTTATATAAGCTTTGGATTTCAAATATTTTCGCCACGAGCATCACTGAAGAGACATATTTTGTCGAAATGCGCATCTGGTGCAACAAAATTGGTACCGTTGATTTTATTACTACCACTGGGTCGATGCCTCTGCTGGTGGACTATTAGTCCCCGAGGGTATCACCAGCCCAGTAGCCAGTACTTCGGTACTGGCATGAAAATACGGATTTTTTGTGTTATTTAAATTTGGTGTTACAAAATATTCGAAATTATTATAAATTCAGGAATGTATCTCCCTCATGCAAAGCTCTGATTCCTTTCACGAATTTGACTATACTTTTTGGACCTTTTGGATTATAGCTCTTCATCTTTTATATAAGCTTTGGATTTCAAATATTTTCGCCACGAGCATCACTGAAGAGACATATTTTGTCGAAATGCGCATCTGGTGCAACAAAATTGGTACCGTTGATTTTATTACTACCACTGGGTCGATGCCTCTGCTGGTGGACTATTAGTCCCCGAGGGTATCACCAGCCCAGTAGCCAGTACTTCGGTACTGGCATGAAAATACGGATTTTTTGTGTTATTTAAATTTGGTGTTACAAAATATTCGAAATTATTATAAATTCAGGAATGTATCTCCCTCATGCAAAGCTCTGATTCCTTTCACGAATTTGACTATACTTTTTGGACCTTTTGGATTATAGCTCTTCATCTTTTATATAAGCTTTGGATTTCAAATATTTTCGCCACGAGCATCACTGAAGAGACATATTTTGTCGAAATGCGCATCTGGTGCAACAAAATTGGTACCGTTGATTTTATTACTACCACTGGGTCGATGCCTCTGCTGGTGGACTATTAGTCCCCGAGGGTATCACCAGCCCAGTAGCCAGTACTTCGGTACTGGCATGAAAATACGGATTTTTTGTGTTATTTAAATTTGGTGTTACAAAATATTCAAAATTATTATAAATTCAGGAATGTATCTCCCTCATGCAAAGCTCTGATTCCTTTCACGAATTTGACTATACTTTTTGGACCTTTTGGATTATAGCTCTTCATCTTTTATATAAGCTTTGGATTTCAAATATTTTCGCCACGAGCATCACTGAAGAGACATATTTTGTCGAAATGCGCATCTGGTGCAACAAAATTGGTACCGTTGATTTTATCGCAGTATAGTAGAATTTTTTTATTTTTGTTTTTAGGATTTCTGTATACATTAATTCGTAGCTTCTACATGACATGTGTGATTTTATCATGTTGTCTCCGTACAATGTATGGACCCCTTATTTTCTATTAATACAATAACAACAGGTACACAGAAAAAAACTTACTGCTGTCTTTATACAAGTGAAAACAAGATCAATTCACAATAATTAGTAACACATACCCCTAGTATTATTTCTTTCGAGTTAGAAACATAAACAATAAAAGGAAAGCATGTAAGTCTTCAATACATTTCCATTGATCTAATTCTTTAACGCATTTCTTGTAACAAATCACTAACTTTATTCATAATGTGATGAGTATATGTACATTATGAAGTTCAAAAGGTGAAAGGAACAAAATATATATATCAGTGACATGCGGATAAGAAAAAAGAGCTGTTTGTTTTCCCTTTAATCGTTCAATGTCATCAACATGCCGGTTTCGTTTTTGTTTGTGTCACTGGTTCTGGTTTTGCAATATTCCAACACTGTAAACATTTTAAAACAATCATGTATTAACCCTGGTCCATTTTCCATTGGTACGAACATTTAGTATTATTTTTTTGTGTTCCTTTCACCGTTTGAACTTAATTATGATCATATAAACATCAGTTAGCCAGTTTAAGCGATAAAAAAAAGTTAAATATTCTTGATCTTCAGACAAAAAGACATGTAAACTCTTGTATTTAACGTTCTACTGCATCAAAATCAAATTTAGTTACTTTCATTTCTTTCGTTACGTGTCTGCACTGATATATGAATATTTGATTGTTCAATTATTTCTTCAATAAGTTATAACAGTATAAATAAAGTTCATTTTATGACAAGAGATGCGTTAAGACTTAGATATATGGAAATAAATTGAAGATTTACATAGTTTTCTTTTATTGTTTATTTTCTAACTCGAAAGAAATAATATTACGCGCATGTTTTACTAATCATTGTGAATTGATCTTGTTTTCATTTGAGAAAACACAAGTAAATGTAGTATTGTCTATGTACACCAAACAATACGAAACGCATGTGCAGGTAGTGCATTTGTTACAGTTTACATATTAAACAGATGTAAAAAGGTCAGCCAGGTTTTCACTACGTTTGTTTGATGTACATTACATATTCGAATGATCCACATTACGTTTGTAATTGCGGGAAAATATTAGATGACAATCAACGTTCCAAAAAAGGAAAATAATTAAAGTAAACCGAAATGATCCCAACAGTGGCATTTGATCCCATGAAAGGAGTATTGGTAGTTAAAACAATTCCTTTGTCAGAACTCGTGTGACAAACTCGATAAAAATATTCGACTTTCGTTATGCAATAATAAATACAATCAATTCAATGTCACTCATAATGTGTTTGTATAGATGAAAATCACAGGTTCGTTTGATTTTACAAAATACAAAGAAATGTTCTTGTAGCCATGCGTTGCCGTTCATTTATCAAATAACTTGAATGGTGAGGTGAAAGGGATTAAATTCTCCATTGTCTGTTTACACAAAATAATAACCAACCCACGAAGCCAGATTATTTTTTTTATAAATACCATTTCCATCAGGTGACTGCTATTAGTTTGAAAAGGTCAAACAGAACTTCTCTTTTCCTATTATGTTTTTCACTTGTGGATAACTGTTCGTAGCTGTTGGAGAGCACCTTTTCATATGTTCAAATGAATTTAAAGTGAGACTACCTCTTCCTTATGAACAAAACGAAACAGTGAATTGGCGGTTTTAATTGTTGATCATAACACATTTTTTTAATGAAAGGATTTTTTAACTTATTTGGTTGACAAGTTGTAAACTTTGACGACATAACGTTCATCATTTTATTTCAAATTTGATAGCTGAAAGAACTAAAGTACAGTTCACCTTCAGTAAAGGAAAAAAGGGCATCAAAGATACAAGATCGTTTTGCAGAAAACATTCTATTCAATCGTAGCTAAGAATGTTAGAACAACAATTCTATGGATGACGAATGGGAGCATATTAAATAAATTGATACTTCTTTTGAGCATTATAATCAAATAGCGTGCTGTAAGCCCTTTCCAATTCCTTTCAATAAGGTGATTTTCCCAAGTGAATAATCTAACCATGAAATATGTATATATGACTTAATGAACTGTGTATGATACAGTTAAGAACGGATATTCTACCGGAAAGATAGATCTTGATATAGCATCATTGTGTACAATGTTTTTCATAAAAATGAATAGAACTGCTTTAGTCCTGTAACTGCTATGTACTTTCTTAGGTTAAAAAATATCGACTTTTCTTGTCGGTGGCTGATCATGTTTTATCGTTTAAGAAACTAGGGGTTATTTATTTGGTCGTGTTTTCAAACTTTTTACACAATGTCGATATATAGAGGTAAGCATTTGGTGTGATTTTTTCGAATTGATGGCATCTAAGATAATATTCGATTAACTTATATTGTAGAGTTGCCTCGTACGTTGTGATTTTTTATTTGTTCGTTCTAAATTTCAAAGTAAGTCATGTACGTTACAATCTAGAGCAGATCCGTTCAAAGCAGTTTGTATGTTAACTTTGGATCTCAAGATGTCATTTTTTGTTTTTATGTCATTAGATTGTTGCCTAATGGTGTATACCTATATAATGTTCATATTATCATAGTTTATTGTAGGTAACTGTATGGCTAAACATGAATATAAGTAAATATTATGATCAAAGGCATTAAGGAATTAACCTATTTAAATAATTGTGTTTTCATTTATATATGCATATGCGTTCCTTTCATTTGGTCAATTGTAAGTGAGATATAAACATAAATTTAATAGACAGTTTTTATATATCAATAATATTTTTTTCTACAAAACTATGACAACCCGATGGAGCAAAATGCAATACTTTTATTCTTGCTTCGCTTGTTACATGCTCTCTAACTTCGTACTTTTTTTGGCCTTTTTAACTTTTTTGGATTCGAGTGTCACTGATGAGTCTTTTGTAGACGAAACGCACGTCTGGCGTATATACAAAATTTAGTTCTAGTATCTATGATGAGTTTATATACATGTATTATTAGGAAACACACTTTCAACTTCCTTTTTCTATTCTACTTTTACATTGCATATTGATAAAACTCGCTGTTTTTGGGTGTTTTGTTATGGTTTTTTATGTAGTTTTTCTTATATATCTATACCGAGACTGTCATATTATGTATCTTTAATAGAGTTTTTGATGAAAAATATAGCGTGTTTGTTTTACATTACTATAAATAATTGAAGTTTTTCTGCATGACCAGTGTGTTCTGATGTATAGTGTTTTACAGTAAGTTATATTGCATTTATAACATTTAACGTTTCATTCAAAGTGACATAAATAATTTAGTGTGCTGTCGGTTACTGTAATTATGAAAGATATCATGTGACAGTTCTAATGTTATGGAAGAAGTCCGACTCAAAAAAGAACTACGAACATCATTCAAATATCAGGATATTATAAACCTACTACCATGCAATCATTATAGTAAATTAAGATTTCTTCGTTTAGGAGTTTTTTTAAGAAATTAATCATTATTATCATGTGACAGTTTAACTGTTATCGTAGAAGCCCGACTCAAAAAGAACTACAAATATCATCTAAAAATCAGAATATGATAAACCTGCTAACATGCAATTATAGTAAATAAAGGCTTCTTTGTTTAGGGGGTTCATTAAAAAATAATCATTGTTATCATGTGACAGTTCTTATGTTATCGAAGAGTCCGAATCAAAAAGAACTACGAATATCATCCAAATATCAGGATATAATAAACCTGCTAACTTGCAATAGTAAATAAAGGTTTCTTTGTTAAGGAGTTTCATTAAGAAAAGCATGTTCTTAATTAATCCGCATGTCAATCGAACTACATATCCTGGTACATTAAAGCTTGAATCATGACACTACTTATTAATGCTTCGTTGTTTTTCTTCTGCTATAAAATGTCAATTCAAAATTGAAGGACATGCGAAACCATATAAAACAAGGCTTACGTAGAATACAGTATGGTAAAGTGGAAAATGTTTCCCAGAGTTTGATTCAATTTAGTTAATTTAAAAATACAGTTTAAACACAAAAAAAATGTATTTCTACCTTAAAGTTACACTAGCTGTCATGGTCACCGATTTGACTCAAATGCTCATATTAGATTTATAACTTTGTTAAACATTTATCCAAATTATAAAATTTCTAGAAAAACAATTTACAGGGCATGAGCGCGTTAATATGTATCTTGCTTTCGTGTGTATTTTAGTCTAGACATCATTTAATTAACTACCTATATGACCCCGAAAACAACCGATGGTCACATAACACGATATAAACATAAATAGACATAGACATATAGACCTCGTGCAAATAGATTTTTTTCTATGTCTGTTTGATTTCAATTTTTAAGGAGGAAAAAATTTCAATTTTCAATTTTACCTGTATAATAATGATATTTTGGGGATCGAATCAGTCAATCAAATGATTTACCTTTGTTTCACTTTCAATGTTAACATTCTTTTCATTTAATAGTATAACACGCATCAATCATGCATAACCGTCTTTAGCTAGGGGGTTAAATTGAATATCACATGAATACGGATTCAATGAGGTCGAATTACTCACTCGATGTTTCTTAGTCTATTTTGACAAAGTAGAACCACTAGACTACTAACAGCTAATAATAATTTCACTATTTCACTTTTATTAATGATTGAACAAAAAAGACATAATTTAAAACGGAGTATGATAAATATGGACCAATATCGAAATAGACGCTACAGTTGCTTTCTCTAACGAGATTTAGAATAAAAACGGCATCAAGTGATTCAAATTTAGATTTATTTACTGATGATGTAAACTGAAACTGTATTCAGTATTGCACGAAAATTCAACAGTTCAAAGAAACTTCATCTTGGCTGCATATTCTTGGTCCATGAACGGCACATTTAGTATTTTGCTGAGATAAGCAAAATTATTAATTTTCAATCCTGGTGGTAATCTTCAAAAGTGGACACTTATTAAGAAACCATAAGCCTAAATTTGATCAATGCAGCGGTTCTCAAGGCTAGCTATGATATTTTGCCAATCGAAACTTATATACTAATGAACATGATGAAGGCCGACTTAATTGATTACAGCTTCCTACACGACAGATGATCAAACATACAGATGTATTGCGAATGCTCTTTTAGCGACCTTTAACATTAGGAATTAATTATTAGTAATTACTTACTTCTCATTTGTAATTCTGATTTTAAAATGTCGGCTATGACGTAGTTTGATATCAGCGATTTTATGTAAGTAAGGCATCTCGAATTTATTTTTATCAGGTTTATTTCATATTTATTAACAATTCGTGTAAAGAAGGCAGTATCAGGTTGACTGCCTATTTCTAGAAAAATCAATGAAAAACATATTAAAGTTTTATAACTTTAAAGTTTTTGATTCTAATATATGTCCCTTTTTGTTTAAAGGAAAATAATTATTGATATACTGTTCCAAGCCGGATTAAAGATGTAGGGTTCATTTGGTACGTACAACATTTAACAGTGATAACGCACAATGATAAACACACGTCAAAGGAATGCACAAGAAATGCACATTTACTGCATATATACAATTGGACGACTGCATATTGAGTAAAACAAAACATGGGTGATAACAAGCGTATTAAGATCTATAATCACATTATGCAGCAGTGATGGGTATAGTTTTTTTCTTCATTTTCTTGTGTTTTAATGTTGTTTTGAGTTCACTTTCTTGGTCGTCTTTCTAAGCAAAGAAAACATAGAACAGGATAGTTGGTGCAGTATTATTATACGTTTCCGTGTGAATTATTCGAAATTCAAAGATTTTTTAGCACAGGCATTAACATTAAATCCGTAGTGTATAGTAGTATGCGATCAGACCTGGAACTGCCGGGGAGTTTGGCATAAGTAGTTTTAGCCGTTTTAGCCCGTCTTTTCTGCGTTTCGCTTTTCAGTGTTATTCAGCTTTGTTTTTAATTAAGCCTTCCAAAAGATTTGATTCATGCGCCACTTATTTCTTTTGTTGACGAACAACGTTGGAACACGTTAGGCGTACCAAGTTATCATTATTGTATTGTATAGAAATTTTTACCAACTAATTAATTGTCAATCAATAACTGAAGGTATTTAAGGGGAAAATCTTGAGTTCAAAAGGATTAGCTCTATTCATATATATGTTACAGTAAACTTGTATAATCATGGATTTTGTAGAATCTCTAAAAGTTTAAGTGACTAAACGTCAGGGATAATAACTGAAATGGAAAAGTTTCTAACATATTCGTTTACTTTACAAGTATATAGTGTTTCTTTGAATCAAAACATTTCATAAATGAATTCCTACGGGATAATAACTAGATAGCCTATGCAAAACTTCTTCCTTTGTTTGTAAAAAACACCCATACAAATTCCATATGTAGAGATTTAAACAAACTCGGTCAAACGAATTTTTTAATGAAATGTTATAACTAAAAGAATTTGAATATTTAGTATATTTTGCGTAGATATTATCAACAACCAATATAAGGCAATTTATTGTATGGCAGTGAGACGAGAGAAAAACATCCACCGACAGAGAGGACCCGGTGCTCATTTCCTCGATATACAAACATTTTTTTTAACTAGCACTGAGAAACGTTTCATCTTGTAAAACGGCAAGGAAACATTACAAGAATATCATGTCCTACTTTGATGCATATTTCTAATCGCCGAACATTGATTTTTGATGAAAAGAGTAAATTATTCAAGTTGCATTCTCAATTAACGGTATTGCTCAAATATGTATGTAATTAATTAGTGTTGCATCTTCATGACGTTCAATATCTTTGTCAGAACTTAAAAACTATCGCAGGTCAATGTAATGTGCTTAAAAAAGGAAACCGCTCGATGTTAAGATGTCCGAAGTTACCCATCCCTAATTAGAAACAGAAAGCTAAAATCTTAGTCTATTAATCTACAAATAACCAGAAGTGGTGAAATAAAATTCAAAGATCTAAATTAGTTGGCTGCGTGTATTTATACAAAAGATTACACCAGTATTACACAAAAATACAAATTCAATGTGTATCGGACAAAACACGTACAACTTACCAAATGATGAATATCATGCATAATGACGTTACCGGTCAAACCGTAAGATTGAACTTACACAAGAGTAACTCATACCACATCTTCCTATATCTAAGTACAAATGTCAAGGCCCAAGACATTTTTTCTCATCTATGCCAGAAAGCTCATCAACTTTTCAAGTATCTTTCCATATCATTTGCATTTAAAGTTTGGGTTTCAGTGATGCTGATAAGTTCAAAGTGCTAGAGGGAAGCACCAAGTACAAAGTGTTATTTTCACTTTCTAGCACTGGGTCGAGGACGCTGTTGTTAGATTTCTAACCCATGACTGCATCATCTGTTCAGAAGTCAGATCTTCAACATTGACATGATTTATTACACACCTTTTTCGTAAATTCGCAATGGAAGAATTACTTGGCAGCTCTAGTCTTCTGGGATACTTGATTGTTTTATCAGTTGTCTTTTGGGATACTTATTGTTTTATCCTTTGAAGAATTGACATTTATGGAAGCTCGTCTGTAGCATTATATTGAAACTATTTAGAATTTGTCTATATGACTGTTTAGAGTTTGTCATTTGGGGTAACACTTTATTGTTGCAGACAGAATAATTATTTTCCTATACATGTCGCGGTTCTTTCTGGTCTTTGTTGTGTTTTTGAGGTTTTTGTATCATCAGTACATAAACTCTACATCTACTTTATTTATATCGATTTTTTTTAGAAAACTATTCACTTGCATAATTTTATTAAGACCAAGACTTTCGTATCATTTCATATACTCGTAGTAATAAGTAGTTTGCAGAAATACATTAAAAAGTAAGTAGCAACACATTTAAGGATTTGATTGAGATTGGAGCTGAAATATTTAGCTGAATCCTTCAATAATAAAACAAGTGGTCGCTAAAAATGACAATAACTGCTAATAATGGAATTAAACGCCATATTATGTATCAACCAGTTGTATAGTTAAATCTGATTGAAGAGGATTCTATTTTTTTCTAAATAGCTATTCAAATAAATAGGTTTCCAGTTTTTCAAATGCTTTCATTTCAATAATGGTATTCTATTCTGTAAATTCTTGAGAATATTGCACAAACTGAAGCTTAAAGACATGCTAGATGAAATTCTATCTATTTTCATATCCTAGAATAGCATGAATTAGATTCCATTTTGAACAATGATCGTTAGTTTTTACGTTTATCGTTCCATAAAACAATTAACACAAAAAGCGAAACTGGAGCAGTGTATGATATATCTTATATGAACCAGGGAATTTATCAGTATTAATATATTTTTCAATTATGCATAAAACAGTACAAACATAATTAAGTTAGACATTGAATCAATTGATATGATCATGCAAGTATCTTTATCGAACCACGAAACAGGCTAGGTTGTAATGCAATCAAGATTTTGTCGACCTTTCGCTAACGCAAGAATTACAAGTCGGATAAAAAGTTTTAAAAAATCAAATATTGCCTTCCCTAGATATTCTGTGCGATATCTCAACATTTTACAAGCTACAATAAAAATCTTACGAGACCAGACGAAGCAAATGAGAAGAAACATGCCAGCTATCGCTGCAATTAAGTCCTAATTTCCAGGTTTACACGATGCGCTTTTCTAGTATTAATAATATTGTAGTCTTAATGGTTCAATCAACTTTTATCAAAGGAAGATAGTTATTTGTTCCTTAATTAATTTGGAAATGATTACTCTAGAGCAAAATACCGTGTTTAAAAGCAACAGACAAACAAAGGCTTAAATAACAATAAAAGGCTCTATCAAGCAATAAATTGGGATCAGTTGTTCAGTATTGCTTAGTCAGTATGTTTTTACAGCTTCTGATTAACACATAAATATCTCGCTTCCAACGCAATGGATAATGTTTCTGATGTAACAGTTCCTAAAAACAGCTTTTTATTACTTTTACTTTTGTTGCTGTGTTGCACAAAGACTAGGAAGAGACTATACAGAACTAATTGAATTTACACTAAGAGACCTTTATTTTTTACAAAATGTGTCACACATTACCCCGTCGAATAATTAATAGCGGATTAGAAACTTTAAGGTAGACAAGAAAGGAAAGTTTTTTTAAATGAATATTTATTCAACATATGACGAAGGAATTAACTTACAGAGCAGGATCTGCTACCCTTTCAAATTAAATAAGATCCCCAAGTTTTTTTCGTGGGTTGGTGTTGCTCATCAGTTAGTTTTTATGTACTGTTTTTATTTACTTAACCTGTAACTGAAATGTCAATTAAACACATATGTTGTAAACAATACAAATTAATGAACATGAGGGTGTACTTGTGAGATGTAATGAATACAAAACAAACCGACCCATTCAGATTCACATATTTTATCCTGCAATCAGTCAACTATCATACAACTAACATGATATAAATACACAAATAATACTTTTCTTTACTTGTACTTGCTTACCTTCCGTGTTGAGCAAACGATAATGTGGATATTTCTTTTGTGATAACATAATATTGAAAATGGAAATGGGGAATGTGTCAAAGAGACAACAACCCGATAAAAAGTTAAAAAAAAACAACCGAAGACTACCACTGAGTGTTTAGTGGACTTCGGTTTTGGTTTCTTTTCGCAGTGCGCTTTTAAATTACATTTGTCGATTTCTTTGAAATACGTGTAGGTCACAATAAAATATACGGACATAAACTAAAAGGATTTTAATTGATTGGTGTTAACCGTCATTTTCTATTTCGTGACGATTGATGGAGGGCACGGTAGGGCCCGGAGAGAACCATCGACCTTCAGTAGAAAAACCGACAATCCTAGTCATGCAATTACTATTGAATAGTGCACTAATTCAAAGTGTAGCACGATAATTTTTAGGTATGTGATGTATGAAATATGCTACACAAATAAAACGTAGTCATATGTCTTACCTGCAATTGCATTTTTTATTTACATAGACTAATTGGTCCTTTAGAAAACTTTTTCAAAAACTTGCCAATCTTACGCTATTCACTATAAAATAAAAATGAAAATTGGGGATTGTCTTCAAAAAATCATCTAAGATACACTTGAACCAGGCTTGTTATTTGTTATGCAAGACGTGCGTTTCGTCTTCAAAACATTTATCAGTGACGCCCGAATAAAAAACGTAAAAGGCCAAATAAAGTATACAAAGTTGAAAAGCATTGAGATCCAAAATTAGGAAGGTTTTGCTAACAAAAAAAGTTCGGTCATATATCTATCAAGTAAAAAACTCTTTATATATCGAACAACTTAAATATGACTATGGCAATGATATTTCATGTCAAGACAGTGTGGTTGGTCACTAATGTACTGGTAATAATTACGTTGATTTAAGAAAACTTCAGTGTTCCATAAACTTAGTCCGATAATCATTCGAGTTATAATAACCTTAAGTTTGATTTCAATACCCAATAAAAAAATCGGCTGTTTGCAAATAACGCAATTTTGTAGTTTTCTATGTAAGATTTACTTAACTAAAGATAAAATTAGGTATTAGTATGTGGAGATTTATAAATTTCAATTAATCATGGATGGCGACAACGCTTATATAAATAGTGAGACTATTGAATGTTTTATCATATCCAAACTTTCAAATACTGAATGGAAAATCTGTTTACTTCTTCTTTAAATCTATAGAAAATTATCACCTTACCATGCAGTCAATAACCTGAAGAAAGTTAATGACGAAGTCACAAAGTACACGTATGTAAAAATATATAACTAATGGTATATTGAATACCGAAAATAGAACTCTTTTACAATAAACACGGACCTGTTTGTTGAAAGAAGATAAATTAAGGTGTTTTTAAAATTAAATTATAAATGAACGATATAAATAATACTACAGTTGTTGTTCAGAACTAATCTCTGTAGAAAGAAAAATATGTAGCTGTGTAAATTGTTGTAGGGTGTCTTAAGTACACGGATTTGTAACTTTACATGCATTTTTGGAGAGAGAAAAACGACTCCATTTTGACATTTTACTACAATTTAGTAATAAGTTTCTGCTTAGTTCTATTTCTTTTTTCTTTTCTTTTTTAGGGATAGGGGGTATTTTCGTGAAAATATGTATATTATATAAAGAGCATTTGGAGCAAATTAAGAGCCATGTTTCAAATTAAGAATAACATCTTGCTAATGTACTTGGTCGTAACGATGAACCAAGTAATTAAGTTTAATAGTTTCTTATCGATTAAAATTTATATTTCAATTAAAGGTACTAACATAAAAAAGATATTTAATAAATGCCAATCTATGCATAAAAAATATCAAATGGCAATGAGAAAGAAGCAAGGCACATATTTATGAGGTCACTGGCAAATTCAAATTAGATTAAATCGCAAGCAATATTAATTGCACAAGAAGCCTGCATTGTACTGTCTTAACAGCTAGGTTGGCTATGCTAAAAATCCTTACCTTATTGTCAATTATTTCAAAAAATTGTGTTTTATATTTTAAGTTAGTTAAATATATTGTAGGGACCAGCTGGAGCACGCCTCCGGTTGCGGGATTTTCTTGCTGTGTTGAAGACCCATAGGTGACCTTCGGCTGTTTTCTGCTCTCTGGTCGGGTTGTTGTCCCTTTAACACATTCCCCATTTCCATTCTTAATTTTATTTAGTTGTATCTATTACATAAAAAAAAGTAACAGTAATTCATTACTTGATACCATTTCTGTTAACCCATATTGTAGGTGACAAAAGAAGTCTGCATCGGACAGATTAACTTGACTAAAAATATAAAACAACACGTTTAATAATTTATTGGTTCCGAAGCGCTTTTCTGGATTTACCTTCATCAGGAACGCTCAAAGCCAAACATTTGAAATCCGAAGATGTATAAGTACCGAAAATCGTTGAAGAGCTATATGTTAAAAATACCTAAAATAAATAGCCAAATTCATCTAAAGCCAACTTTGCCTGAGGGAGTTGAAACCTTTGTTTCATAATAATTTCAAAATTCATAAACGGACAATTTTAGTAAAGTTTGTTTAATCATGTCAGTACCGAAGCACTGACTACTGAGCTGATGATACCCTCGGGGACTGATAGTCCACCAGCAGAGGTATCGACCCAGTGATGTAAAAATATAAAACAACACGTTTAATAATTTATTGCATCCGAAGCGCTTTTCTGGATTTACCTTCATTGCCAAACATTTGAAATCCGAAGATGTATAAGTACCGAAGTCGTCCTTAAACTAAGTTATTTTTAAAGTGGATTGTTCAAATTCTATGATGCAACATAATTATTAAGTAAGACCAATTGATGAAAGGAATTTAGAACAAACGTTTCGCGTTTCCATCTTCTCAGTTGATTCAGTCAGCGGTAATTGTTAACTTTTATTACAGTTCTACGTGCAGTTATAAAGTATGCTTTGCAGTGTAATGCCATTAAAGAAGTGGTTTTGAAATTAGATGAAAACTAATAAGGCTATTCCTATTATAGTTTGAAAATTTACCAAATACGTTACATAATTAAAAATCCTCCTTAAATTTCAAAAATACCATCGAGCTAAATATGGAATTTTCTTTTCAACAAAAAACAACGATAGCATTGTTAATTACCGCTCGGCTTTTAATCTCAGTTATATGAGTAATTTAAAACATGACAGTGTTATCGGATTACATTAATGAGAAGTCGAGTCGTTCGTACGATAATGACTTGTGCAAACAACGGAGGAATCTCGTTAAGTCACGCGGGAAGATTTCAATGGTAGATCGGTCAGAAAAACTCGTTGATTGTCACGAAGTGTATCAGTAAATCAGTAAATTAAATAATAGAATTACAGTTTTATCTACTTCTTTACTTGTTTATCACTTCTTTCTTTTTTCGTGGATGTGTAATTGCATAATATCTTTTAAATGCGTTCTTTGATGGCTAGACAATCTATATCAAAACGTTAGCACAACAGTTCCTCTATACTGGGTGTATAAATTGGTGACATTAGTGTTTTCTAGGATGATTTGTATAAACTGAACATTTCCAGGCCCCGGGTTTTATTAGTTTCTATTTTATCTTTAACAAATAATTCCAAAAATTCTAGATTGTTGTACCGGTATTAATAGTTCAGATCTAAATTAAACAGAATATAGATAATTTAATTTTAAGACTTTTTCAACAGAAATATAAGTTTACCAATGGATGCTTTGTAAAGAAAAGGATATAGAAACACCTTAACAGACAATACAGATACTGACCTAATTTTTCATCCGACATCTTGGAGTGACCGTGAATGCAGTTAAGGTCATCAGCTTTACCCCAGTGAAACATGATATAATTGTTTTAATAATAAAAAGCGAAAGGTCGTTCTCAAATGCACACGAGAAAATATCCATGGTTATATACAGAAGGGTCTGGTTATGGCCTTTCCTTTTTGTATTCTGTAATATTTTAGGTCGTTTTCTCCATTCTACATATTTTTTTCATTATTTTTTTTATATTCTAGCACTTCACTTTTCTCTATTGATTTCTTTTTGATTAAGATCGATGTTTCGGAGCACCTGATAATTATCTATTTTGTAATCCCAACCATACCCACATACGTGTGTCACATGTGGGTGTACCGAATAGAAAGAACAATGTCTAATTCATATTTCGCCATACCCTTGTGATAAATGTTTGTGTGAGAACATGTTTTCTGTTTTAAGTAAAATCAGAGAACATTGAATTAGATTTTTTAACTATTGCACTTTACTGCTTAACTGTCCACTCTAACGAAATTTCGCTGACGAGAAGTCGAGATAAATTGCAAGGTACAGAGATTTTGCGTCGTTACATTTTAAAGTTTTGTAACTATATATTATGTATTATGTCCCTTTTTGGTATATGCTTGATAACTTCTGAAGAATTTATACAACCCTGGATTTCGTTCTTTTGATTTCAAGCTTTCTTTTGAAAGATACAACCAGGATGCGCTTCGGACGCAACAAAACATTATTTAGCCTCTTTATAATAATTATTTGGAACGTTGCATTACTCTGTAAAAGAACTAACTGCTTAAAAATTATACCATGAACTAAAAGAAAACACGTCCAGTCTACATAACTCTACTTCAAAAAAACTAGAGACTAAGCAACACACACCTTACCAAAAACCGGGAGTCATCTCGAGGGCAACAGTATAAATGTGTGGGTCTATTTTGCCGTCCCGGCCGCCTTGTAATATTAGTAACATAGTGTGCTAGTGACCTAATACGGTATGTATGGGGTCAGTAAATTCCATATGGGATGAGAGCGAAGCTAACTATGAAACGATCGAATTTAATATCTTACCGACTAACTTAGACTAGTGACCTATCAAATTGAGCAAGTCTTCAATATCGTTAGCATTAAGAAACTACTTCCATCGATCCTACAAAAACAGATGCCAACAATAACAACTTTAAGCTTGAAACGTGGAACTAAAGGATATGTATCAGTTACCGTTAGTGCAAATGTGCAATTTTAATATAATTATTAATGCAATGTTTCCATGGTAACACAGGAACGTATAATATTTTGCTTAGCAACCATTGCATATCAGAAATATTAATAATATTAATATATATATATATATAAGTATGTATTTTCATGAAAAAGAGAAACAGCAGATACCTATTTTTTTAGTTTTGCATACTTTATAATAATCTAAGATTCTTTGCTGCCATCAACAGCTTATGACATGTTTTTGATTTCCTTATTTTTTTTTTTTGTTCGCCCACGGATTGAGTTATTTAACTTAAATAAATAAAGAATGTGTCCACAGTCGATGCCCCCGCTAACATATACAGTTAAAGATAGAATTATCTCAAGAACTTTAAAAGGAACGCTAACAAAATACAGCAATTTTTTTCCTTTGGTAAAAGGGCAGGCATTATGATAACTCTTGAACTGGAAAAGTGGCACCACCAAAATTCAAACTCTATCTGTGTTTTGTGGTTATGAGCAATGTGTATAAATTTCATATCATTTTGTAGAGGCAAACAAAAGTTAGAAAACAGAAAAGAAAAATTCAGCATTTTTTTCTTTTGTAAAGGACATAACTCTGGAATGGTAAAAGTGACGCCACCAAAATCAAACCTGACCTGTGTTTTGTGGTATTGAGCATTGGGTATAAGTTTCATAACATTTGGTTGAGGCAAACTAAAGTTAAAGATCGGTAAACCAATTTTGGAACGTATAGACGGACGGACGGACAGGTGTATATATTGACGGACAAGGGTACAACTTAATGCCCGCTCCGCTATAGCGGGGGCATAAAATTCAGAGGACAGATGCATGCCATTTACCTCTGACGCGGGGCACAACAAAAAATAGTGGATAATTATTAGAATAGAAATTATTGATGTGTAAACTTGGCTGCTGACTTTCAAATTTTAAATAAACGTCCATTTTAAATCCTCTTAATCTTATGCAGTAAAAAGTAGTACCATTCATATTATTTCGAACATTGAGTTAATTGGTGCATACAGTACAGCTTGATTGTTAAATTGACCTACATATTGATATTTTTTAACTGGGTCCGAGAGGATAGGGAGCAGAGACTTCGCTTTCTTTTACAGTTTTTTTTTATCTAAGTCAAAAGATGAATATATCAGGAAAAAATAGAGTAATAAAATATTTATCTTTGGGCAATCTGGAAAATGATAGGAAGCTAGTGGATTTGGTCATTTTAATAAATGCGTTAATTATATGAAAAAATAAGAAGATGGGGTATGATTGCCAATGAGACAACTCTCAACAAAAGACCAAAATGACACAGAAATTAACAACTATAGGTCACCGTATGGCCTTCAACAATGATTAAACGAGAAGACCAAAGGCCTAATCTATGCACAAAAAATGAACGAAAAACATATATGTAACACATAAACAAACAACAACCTCTACATTACAGACTCCTGACTTGGGATAGGCACATACATAGAGAATGTGGCGGGGTTAAACATGTTAGTGGGATCCCAATCCTTCACCGATGCCTGGGACAGTGGTGTAACAGTAAAACATAAGAACGAACTATAAAAATCAGTTAAAAAAGGCTTAACTCATTAGATGGATAATAATACAAATACTACAAATAGACGTGGACGTGGACTGGTACTTGTACGTCCCAACAACAAAAAGTCACTTATTCTATTTGTTCCTCATTATCTAACAGGTTTATTGTGTGCTTCTTTTAAGTGAAGAACTGTCTTTTTTACATCCCTTCAGAAGATACACAAAATACAAGTTTAATATACATTGTCTAAAATTGGAATGGACTGAATAGTGAAAGTGTCAAAAAGACAATTTGTTTCTTTTACAAAAATTAGTTATATTATTCTTTAATGGATTATCAAGTCAGATATAGCCAGTTCTTTTTTTAATGAGAGAAGAGATTTAGAAAAGACAAAAGTGAAAAGAAATAAAATAGTCGCAGAGAAGATTTTTTTTTTAAAATGAAACTTTTATTATGTTGTGGTGTGAGCTTTTAACAAGTAATAGCTGATCAGCTCATATGTACGAGTAAACGCATGCATTTTCGTTTAGGAATTTTGGTCCTAAATGCTCTTCAACTTCGTACTTTATTTGGCCTTTTTAACTTTTTTGTGCTGACATGAATTGTCATTGATATGGTGTTATTTATAAATTTATTTTTTGAAATACTAAGGCTTTTCTACCTCCGGCATATATTACCTTAGCTGTATTTAACAAAACTTTTAGAAATTTTGGTTTTCAATGCTCTTCAACTTCGTACTTTATTTGGCCTTTTTATTCTCTTTTGGATTCGAGCGTCACTGATGGGTCTTTTGTAGACGAAACGCGCGTATGGCGTATATACTAAATTTAGTCCTGGTATCTATGATAAGTTTATTTACAACCACTGGTTCGATGCCACTGCTGGTGGAGATTTATTTCCCCCAGGGTATCACAAGCCCAGTAGTCAGCACTTTTTGTGCTGACAAGAATTGTCATTGATATGGTTATATTTATAGATTTACTGTTTACAAATTTTTGAATTTTTGAAATACTAAGGCTTTTCTACCTCAGGCATATATTACCTTAGCTGTATTTGGCAAAACTTTTAGGAGTTTTGGTCCTAAATGCTCTTCAACTTCGTACTTACGGGACCGACTCCTTTAAGGTTAGAATAGTGTTAATGTCAGTTCTGTGACAAGTGTATAGCAAAGTGATAATGTCTGTGTAGGAAAATGTTAATGTCGGGGTAGGATAGCGCTAATGTCCATGTACATGTAGGAAGGTGTTAATGTAAGGATGTTGTGACGTTAACTACACATTTACGTAAAAATATTTACAAACTCCATACATATGTAAATAGGTATGTAAAAATCCCAAAGAACAGTTTATCTGATGTCAAATCAGTACTTTTATGTCACATGTGAAGTAACTAACATCAATAAAGACGACATTACAGTTTGACCAAATATAGACAATGGGAAAGTAATACATTTTTATTAAGTAAAATCCTACAAGGTTATCTAATAGTGTTGTCTAGACGCCTAACGTCCACTAAACTGAAAACCACGTGCATTGATATTTACTGATCAATATGAAAAAAGCGCTTCTGGAGTCATATTCATCAGAAACACTCAATTCGAAACATTTGAAAGCTTGGGATATCTTTATATAGGCTGCAACGTCAGGAATTAGAATAGCAAATTCCTTTTTAGAGCGTCACTATATGTTGTATAACTGGTGCGGATAAAATAACTATGACAACAAATACAATTGTAAAAGCTTGTATAACCAGTACCGTATAGTATTATCTACGACAATCACAAGCTTGTAGCATGAACAAAGAATTAAATGATATAAAGGGCAATCGATGCTGCTTGTAGAACTTTTTTTCTTCTTAAATGTTTCTGCGTCAATCAAATCAACACCAATTTTCCTGACGTCATAATTGAACCCTATATGCAACACATATGGATTATTTGAACTTTATCCGAATGTTAAATCACCCATTTATCTGAAAATATAGACATGCAAACCAATAATGTTTAGCAAAGCAATATTATTTTAATTTCAAATAGATCTACATTCAATTTCTCTTGAATATCGTAAACTTGGAAGTCCGCAAAAGGGAATACGTGAAACTAAGGAGGGAAAAGAAAATAATAAGGCGAATGCAGACGGACAGAAAACACCATGATCAAAAGAAAACACGACACGAACAGTCTAAAAAGATACATAAAACTTTTAAGAAATAAACGATTAAGCACCACAAACATCAAACGAGACTTGTATTCACGTGATCCGGTTGTGACAAATAGGTCACAAAACAGCACCCGACTTATTTCGTCTACAAGGTCTCAGACCACCAATTAAAAGTCCCTGTTTAACAAAATTTTGCAATATGCACAGTTTTACATGTATCAGTTTTCTACATGCCAATTTTCAACATACTTTTAAAATCATATAAGAACGAAGAGGTCTCCCAAATAGAGGTAACACTAAACATAACCCCTGGTTTTCTTGAAATCTTAAATTGGTATATTATAGAGTGCATTAATTCTCAATGTTGAATGCAAACTCATAGACAAGTAAATTTTAGCTCAAAATGGTCTTAATATATTTCTCTTTCACTAAAACTTTCATTTCTGCCAATTTGTTGGTTAGTTTAAGAACAAAGAAATATAACACGACGGGTGCCGTATACAGTGCAGGAAATGGTTACCCTTCCGGAGCAGCTGTTTTCACTCCCAGTTTTTAGTGGAGTTCGTGTTGTTTCTTATTTATTTTTTGTAACTGTTGGTGTAAATGTCTTTTGGTTTTATGAGTCTTTGTTTACTCCTTCGTTTTGATTGTTAATGTCTTTAAGTAAATAATGACATTAAATGAACTATTTTTTGTCTGAGTAGGCCTACTTTCAAGGAGTGAGTAATTGTTGGTTTGACACCTACAGATTCAACAATGAGCCTTGAATCGATAACGAAGTAACGAAGTTGAAAAGAGGTGAAAACGAAAAAATCTCATACATTGAGTAGGACGGACGGGGTTTTAGCTATAAATGAAATATACATGTATGATATGGATATTCCATAGCTGTCAATACAGCAAAGTAGTTAAATGGATGTAGGCATAGTAAAATGAACATAACAAACACACCGAAATCCATTGTAAAATTCAAAACGGAAAGTCCCTTATCAAACGGCAAAAGCAAATAATAAAACACATCAAACGAACGTAAAACAACTGTTATTAAGATGAAAAAGAACGTCAGTACCTAGAATCTATACTTCAACCCAATATAATGTATTACTGATTTGTGATTAGTTACCAAAGGTACCAGGCTTATATAATTGATATGCATGTCAACACACAGTTCTGACTACTAGGCTGGTGATACCCTCGGGGACGAAACGTCTACCAGCACTGGCATCGACCCAGTGGCGTAAATAGTTGTCAAAGGTACCAGGCTTATAATTTGATACGTCAGACGCGCATAGAAATATAAATTGGTGTGGAATATTTATCAACAATGCTTTGTATCTTCCAATCAACTTTTTTTTTAGAAAAAGAACAATACGTTTTTTTTTACATAAAAAAAAGAAGATGTGGTAATCCATGATTGCCAATGAGACAACTGTCCACATGACACCAAAATGACACAGACATATTATCAACCTTGATTCATCAACTTTCTGCTCATTAACTGGTGACGTTTTATACATTTTGAGTAGTAACTGAAAACTTTCATACAGAATGAGTTGAGAAATGTTTGCAGGTGATGTTGGTATATAGCTGCTTTTGTTTTTTTTTTTTTTGGGGGGGGGGATTATTTCAAAACTTAAAATCATTTCGCTTGTCATTGTTCATGATACAGAGGCGACCGCACATGTCACAATCGATATTAAAGTCTAAAAATGAGGTGGAGGATACAGTGTATATGTTGTTTCTTTGATTTCTAGTTTTCGAGGATATAATATTAGAAGAGCAACTCTCTATCAGTGAAATCATGATATAACCAACCCATTGGAAGCAATATAGAAGGTGTATCAAAATCGAACGTGTTACTTAATATGCATGCAGATAATGTTATAGATATAGGAAGATGTGGTGTGAGTGCCAATGAGACAACTCTCCAACCAAATAACAATTTATAAAAGTAAACCATTATAGGTCAATGTTCGGCCTTTATAATTCATAATGTTATGTATACTTATAACATTGATTTTGACTAATGTTATTTTTCGGTATACATGTAGGTATTAGTTCATTATCACTGGACTAGTATATATTTGTTTAGGGGCCAGCTGAAGGACACCTCCGGGTGCGGGAATTTCTCGCTACATTGAAGACCTGTTGGTGACCCTCTGCTGTTGTTTTTTATTTGGTCGGGTTGTTGTCTCTTTGACACATTCCCCATTTCCATTCTCAATTTTATTATATACTGAATATGATTTGATTTTTAAGTAACAATGAAAAACATATATTCGTACAATCTGAACACATGCAATCTTAAATGCAGCTCTTCAAAAAAGATTTCGCTATCCTACAACTAATTTTTTTGACGAGATGTGTCGAAGGTTCGACGATCTTCTAAATCATGATGGAAACTGCGAGCTAAATAGAAGTTTTAATTTCAGTCGTAATTGTTTGTAATCTTTCTGAAACGGTAAGAAGGGATAAGGAGCAGAATAATTATATCAATCATGCAGTTTTCCATAATGGTCATTGTGTAATATCCTAAGGGTTAATAAGAGTTGAGGAATGTTGCAGAGTTCGATTTAGAAAACGATGAATTATAAACTTGTAGTTTGTTTTGGTTTTTGATTTTAATTTCTCCGACTATACATTTTCCCCCGTCGTCCGTGGGTCTACGAAGTAAGTCTGACTTTGTTAAAATCTGTTGCAAATTCCGACTAATGGACGTCTTTTAATTGATTATTCGGTAATGTAGGCAGACTTGGGGTAATTGTTAATCAGCTGTAATTGATTACAATTTTTCAAGTAATCATTGTAATCATTAATCAGCCAAAAATCTGATTACATGTAATTTAATTTAATTAATTACTTTTCAAAATACCCTGTAATCCTGATTACTATTTGATTACATTCTGATTACAATGAAAATAAATCTTAAACTGTGTTTATGGTCAATAAATGAACAATTTTGTTATTCTTATTTAATAAATATTTACATGTTAAGACATATTAAGTACATGTTTGGTTTACTTTATAAAGCATGTTAATTGATTTGTATACTTCAG
This sequence comes from Mytilus edulis, assembly GCF_963676685.1. Taxonomy (NCBI): domain Eukaryota; kingdom Metazoa; phylum Mollusca; class Bivalvia; order Mytilida; family Mytilidae; genus Mytilus; species Mytilus edulis. The sequence continues at coordinate 71,174,860 of NC_092353.1, read as the reverse complement.
TAAAAAATAAACTGTTACAGTATTGCAAAGTCATCATTTATAGCCTAAGGAGAGACGTATAATACAATTAGTAAAATATATTGTACTGGCCTTAGTAAAAGATTTTGTACATATATTCACAATTTAAAAATGTACATATATATATATTTGATAATAACTGTTATATTCAAGTAATATTATACTTTTCTTTAATCTTGAATTATGATCTTTTGTTAATATTGTGATTTTTTGTCATCTTTGAATTGACAGGTAGGAAACCAATTAAGGTTTGTTTTTATTGCAATTTCCAATTGAGTATAGCTGTAGGACAATGTATATGATAAAAGATTAATCAGACATGTGAAAATTTATCTAATTAGCACAAACTAAATTAAAAGTTGGACAAATATCTTGTTCAAGATAAGCAAATTTTCGTATTTTCTTTAACTGGACATGTGAAATGCAATGATTTATAGGACTTGTATTTTGTTTACAATTTGATTAAACAATTCTATTAAAATTTTACATAGTTTTTAACTGGTAACTTTATTTCATCCATATTTTGGCTTACCTTCCATAAACTGCACCTTGAAATACATATAAAATCTCAAAGAGCTCAGAAGACAAACAGCAAACTCTTTATAATGCCATATTCAATTGAAGTCAAAATAATTCAGAGATCAATGCTGATAAAGTGTAATGGGTCATAACCAGTGACACAATGTAACAAAGTATGTTGTGAACTTTTGTGGTTTATTAAATAGATGAAGTTTGAAGTTATCATTTTCTAATATATAGAACAAAATCCTTTCTAAAAAGTGCTTTAGTTGTATCAAATGTTAATTTATTCATATCATTCAAAATGTGTTTTTTTTTAATTCATTGTAATCAGATGTAATCATGATTACTTTACTAATGTAATCATTAATGTAATCAGACACTTTCAGAAATGATGTAATCATTAATTTAATTTAATCGTATAAATGACAAAGTAATTGTAATTTAATCAATTACATTGAAAGTAATCAGACCCATCTCTGAATGTAGGTAAACTATCCCCTTACATTCCCTCCTAAAATAAAGTATTGTTGTTGTTGTTGTTGTTGTTATTATTCGCGAAGATCGGCTTTCTCTTATTTTGAATTAGTAAGACCAACGTAGAAAGGTCCATATTCAATTAGTTGATAAATGTCTGCCAATTCCTCGGTGCCTTGAATTAAAAATAAAAGAGATCTACTTATAGGCAATGCAGCTTGAATTGTTGGTTAAAAACGTAAATATCAGGCTAAAATTAGAGCGTCATTGACGTAAAAGAGTATTACTACTAAGAGAAAAATAAAATCAAAATCAAAAACTCTTCGAAAACAGCGATGAAATAACATTACTGACTTCTAAATTAGGTTAATTCTCTTATTATTAGATTTGGAAGTATAGACAATGGTTGATTGCATAGATTGTAACATTTTCCTTGAAATATACACACTTAAAAGTTATTTAAATCTTTTCCTCGACGTTATAACACATTTTTCAATCTTTTAATGGAATCTGCAATATAACATATATCGATGGTGTTGCTTTAAACTCATATGTAAATTTTACCTCTATTTGGTTGTGAGTAGATAGCCTGGATCAGTTGATGGAATATAACTATATTATTACGTTGTTGGGTTTTCTCATTGTTGAAAGCCGTGGTGTTGCCTATAATTTCTTACATCCACTTTATTTGAACTTTGGCAGGTAGTTGTCTCATTTGTTTTTATACTACATCTTCTTAATTTATACAGTTTAGTTTCTAAAAGTTATTTACTTATCTTGTGTATTCAAATTTTCTATTCATTTTTTTATTATTTTTTTTAAAAGATATGTTTTGTTTATTATAAATGTAGAGATCGTGTGCTTTTATAGTTTTTTATTGTGTGTTTGCTTTCATCTTAATTTAGAAAACAAGACATTCGTTGACATAACCTCGATTCATCAACTCTGTTAAGACAATGATGACGTTTTATAAGTCTGAGAAACGGCTGCAAGCTCTCGAATACCGAATGAGTTGTGGAATGATTATCCAATATGCAGGTGAAGTTGGTATATTGCTGCAGTGGTTGGGGTGGGGGTTATAATTTAGAAGCTAAAATGATCTCGCTTGTCATAGATTGTGATACAGAGGCGACCGCTTATGTGGAAAACGGAGATATAAGTCTAAAAATGAGGTGAAGGATACAGTAATTG